>NC_052665.1:2739193-3043548 GCF_016802725.1 Solenopsis invicta
GGACAGAATCAAAGTCTTTGGATGTACATACTTAAAAATATTTTTGTATATTTTCAATTTTTATGTACGTTTCTGCTAATTTATAATAATAACTTTAAATAATAACTTTAGTATCGGAGCTCTCAGCCCTGATGATGCAAGCTGCAATGTTTGTGAAACGTCGGCAAAGTGCCCAACACGCACGTGACATCCATCCGGAAACTCTCTCAGTTAACGATATCAACGGCCACAAAAGCCTCAAGACTGGAATTTTAAATAAAATTTATAAAACAATTTAGTAAACAGTAGATATATGGCGAATGAGAATCCAGTGTGGTTAAAGTAGCGTAAAAACAGATATTCACAATATTCTTGACGTTTTCTATATTTTCTGTACATTTTGACTTAACTTTGGAGCTCATCTTCAGCATAACAAAATCAAATAATTAATTATTTGATCATCGTTGCTCCAATGTGTAGATGAGTCACTAACTGTTCCGTCGAAATTAAAATCACGATTCACTCGCCGAGCGAGCGCAACAGATCAAGTCTTGATTGGCTGCCATCGGCCAACAAGACACGACCCTCGAAAGGGTACGATTGGCCCACGCTAGGGTCACGGATCTGTATATATATAGGCCAAAAAATGTTATAAAGACCAGACCGTTTTTGCATTCGAATCAGTACTGATTTGGAAGCCGAGTCTCTAGTGCATCGATCCACGAGCGATAACCGTTAGCAATATTAGAAGTCGCGTCTTCATTTATAATACGTTGGCATAAAGAAAGACCGAGTTCTCTCCGCGTCTGTACCAGCGAATACTGCGAGCAATAAATATCTACGCAACACTAACAGTTTACAATCCCGTAGTAAAACTTTTTCCACCGTTAGTGACTTATTTGCACATTAGAGCGACGATGACAAAATAATTAATAATTTGATTTGGTTACGCTGAAGATGACTCCAAAGCGGAGTCAAAACGCACAGAAAATGTAAACAACGTCAAGAATATTGTGAATAAATATATGTTTTTGCGCAACATTAATCGCGCTGGATTCTCATTTGCTTTTGGTTAAATCTCAAGAGTCGTTTACTCAAGTTTAATCGTTGATAAAATTTATAATTTTACCTAACATTATTTATTATTTTTTTAATAATAACTTGTCAAAAATTAGTCCTTGCTTAAATCTCGAGAGTTGTTTACTTAAGTTTAATTGTTAAAATTTATAGTTTTATCTAATATTATTTATTTTTTTTAAATAACTTGTCAAAAATTAGTCCTTGCTTAAAATTAATTAATAATTAATTTTAAGCGGTTAATTCGATACATTAACCTTATAAATATATAATATCCATGGATGTAATACAAATGAATATATAATTGAGGGGTCAAACGAACCCGCCAAAGACGGGCGTAGTTCGACTCCTAGTCCAGTCAAGACAATATTGGCACCCATTTCTTTATTGAATCACTAGGAACGTTACCGCCATCCCTGAGTGAAAAAAATATTAGAACACAAAAATGCAGAATCAAAACACAAAAGTCAAAATTAGAAATGCAAAGTTCTAAACTCTAAAAAGTTCTCAGAAATTCTAAACGTACAACTAAAATCTCTTTACATATAATGATCTCGAAATAAAAACAATGTATTAAATAAAAAATTTGTCAACAGGTGTATATTTTCAAGATATCTACATGAAGTATAAACATAATCGCGCTTTTGGAATATATACCTTTTATAAACCAAATTTAGTGATCGCCGATCCCAATCTTATTCGGATCGTGTTGACAAAAGAATTTGAAAGTTTTCACGATCGTGGATTCTACTGCAATGAAAAGATTGATCCTTTGACTGGCCATTTGTTTCTGCTGTCTGGAAAAAAATGGCGAACTATGCGTACCAAGCTGACACCCACATTTACTTCCGGTAAAATAAAGCAGATGTTCACGATCGTAAAGGAAATTGGCAACGAACTTGCAAAGTCTCTGGAGAATAAAGCACAGATGAGAGATTCTATTGAAATGAAGGATATGTTTTCAAGGTAAAATATCTTTTTCATATGTGTCTAAGCTATCTTTCTTATTTTCATTACTGGCTTCAATGACTAATCCCTCTCTTCATTCTTACATTCTATTTCTCTTTAAATTTATTTGATACAGCTTTTTACATTAGTCGTATTGTATCAATTTGTTTCTGATCTAATTTTACTAATATTGCGTTTTTATATTTTATTGCATCCTTTATGTTTTAATATTTGTTGATTGATCATACCATAAAATTGTACACCATCTCTCAGCGCTGAAGAAAGTTAATAATAAAAGTAACACGTATGATCAAACTCAATTTATTTAAGATTGAATTATATTTTCTATAAATTAAACATCTTTTTTGCTTGTTATTAATTGTTTTCTTTTAGTTTTCTATTACTTAACATATGACGAGTATATCAATTTATTGGTCAATGTCGACTGCAATGTCGAATTTCCATTTTTCGTTTCAGCTAGATGTTTTGTCAGTATGAATTTAATTTCATATTGTTTTGCACAATTCTCGATATTTTATAAAATTTAATAAAATTTATTACAAATTAATTCTTAATTTTATCAATAGATTTTCAACTGATGTTATTATGTCAACCGCTTTTGGTCTCAACTCTAAGTGTATCGATCAACCAAATAATGCATACCGAATCCAAGGCAAAAAGACTTTGAAAATAAATTCAATCTGGATCGCCCTGTTCATGTTTGCACCGCAAATTATGAAATTCTTTTCTATTCCCATTACATATCGAAGCATCACCAACTTTTATATGAACATGTTTCGAGAGAATGTAGAATATCGAAAAACTCATAACATCATTAAACACGATTTTGTAAATTTACTGATACAACTCATGGAGAAGGGCTATCTCGACAATGATAACAACAAGACCGATGAAGGTTAATACGCATATATATTATATCGAATAAATTTTTAAATTAATAGACTTTTATATTTATTAAAAATATATACATATTTGTCTAACAGTGCAGTTTTCCATCACAAATAATTACAACTTTTCTTTTTTAAAATAAGATTATTAAACAAGTTACATTATCAAATAATTTAAAGCTTGTGTAAATAAAACTAAATTTGAAAAACGCCTTAATTTTATTTGAAATATATAATTTTATCTATTCAACAGAAACTAAACTTACTATGGCAGAAGCTACAGCGCAAAGTTTTGCGTTCTTCATAGCTGGCTTCGAAACCTCTGCGGCGACGGCAACGTTCGCTCTGTACGAATTAGCACAAAATGAAAATATACAAGACAAACTTCGGGAGGAAATCGACGAAGTATTAATAAAATATGGTGATCTGACTTTTGATGCTTTAAATGATATGACGTATCTTCACAAAGTGATAAATGGTAAGTATAACTTCTGATTGAATTTTTACTTATTCTGTATATGGTATTTCACTTGTTCTGACATATAATTTTTATCATGAGAGTTTTTGTACAATAACACAAAAATGTCTCATAAATTTTATTATTTATACCGGCTTATTTTGGAAATCATGGTACAATCGGGAAAAGAATGATTCTACCAGAAAAAAATAAATCGAATATTTAAAATAATGTTTTTTTCATATGACATGTAATTTTTGAGATAATTAAATTAAAAAATTAGCGTTTTTTGTCACTTGTAATATAAAATGTCTGACAAACTATTTATTTATTATATTTATTTATATTATTCACAACAAGATCTGTGACTAACATAAATCTTCTATTCTTGTATTTCAAAATATATTAATTTTGAAACTCGATTATTTCACAAATGATATATTACACAAAAAAAATTTTATGGTTTGTTTTCAAATTATTTTTTCTTGTATTCTCTCCCAGTTGTATCACAATTTCCGGAACACATTGTATATATGTTTAAATAAATTACATGTAAGAACTTTCGGAAGAATTACACATATTTCTTTTAAATATTGCAGAAAGTATGCGCAAATATCCATCTGTTCCTATCTTGAGTCGAATCTGTACCGAAGAAATAGTATTACCAACAACAGACATACACATACCAAAAGGAACATTAATAACTATACCAGTTCTTGGCATACACAGAGATCCGGCGATATATCCGGATCCGGATAAATTTGATCCGGAAAGATTCTGCGAGGACGAAATAAAGAAAAGGCATCCGTATGAGTTTTTACCATTCGGGGGAGGCCAACGAAAGTGCATTGGTGAGGATATGAATTAATTTATTAATATTTGATTTATATGAATATCTTGTTAAAAATTATTATTATTGCAATGTTCCTGTCCATCATGATACTTGGACATAAATTTTTAGTTTGAATCCCAAATAGCATACAATATTTATAAAATATTTACTAAATATTTATAATATTAATTTTAATATTTTATAAATATTTATATTTTCAATCTAAAACCACACAAATATTCAATAAATATTTTTGTGGTTTTAGATTCAAAAGGTCATAAACATTTTCATAAATATTACGAAAATATTTATTAACTATTATAATACAGTTCTTTTATGAATATTTTTACTTTACTAAATTTATACAAAATTTTTTTGTATCAAAAATGCTATCAGCAAATAATGTTTTGAAATATTTTTAAAATATTTATTGTTATTTGTGTTTTTTAAATATTTAAAAAACATTGTTTGCTGATTGAGAAACAGAAAACATTGTGAACATTTATATAAATATGTATAAATATGTTTGTGTATACTTCTATACACAGCAGTTATCCCGTTAATAGGAAATATAGAGAAAAGTCGCCAATACTAGCACCCTATTTTGTTTTTGAATAATATTTCTTAAACATAAGTTAAAAATAAAACTTTAACAATATAAATACATATTATACTAAAAAAAGTCTTTTATCAGATAGTATAGCAGTTTTTGTAATATTATTTCGTATTTTTTAATAATTACTTAACGTTTTTACAACGTAATCTAAAAAGAATCATCTGAAAAATTGTGTCACCTCAGACAGTAATAAAAAAATCTAAACACGGCCCCGCGTAAGGAAGGAATTAAGTACAAAATAAATTGATGATCAAAATAATAAAATGTGTTTTTACGTATTAAACAAAAAAGTTTAAAATTAAAAGATTAGAATTAAACCGTTTCCACTTCTTACGCTTTTTGGCTTATTATTGGATCGGTCGCGTCCGACGCTATTTTTCCTATTTTATGGATATATTATATTTTCTATTTCATATTTTATTAAAGAAAATATAAAAAATTCATTAAATATTTAAAGAGATTATATTTCTATAAGTATTAATGCGGTGCAATGTCTAGTTTCTAAGAAAATGCCGCTTTAGCAGCAGTAGGCCAATATTGGCAACTTTCCTCTTTATAACCCTGGCGGCACAGTAACATTTTAAAAACACATGTAAAATGTACACTTTAGATGTTTTGGATATATTAAAAATATCCAGATTAGATATGGATATCTCAAAAACATTTTAAAGATATAAATCCAGTGTTATAGTGGATTGACATTTTTTAAAAACGTCTATTTTAGAACGTGAAATTGAATTAAATTAATACTGCGGCGTCGCCGCAGAGGTTTCGATGCCATCTATAAAGAACGCAAAACTTTGCGTTGTAGCTTCTGCCATAGTGAGTTTAGTTACTGTTGAATAGATAAAATTATATATTTCAAATAAAATTAATTAAACAAATTCAAGTAGACCAGTAGCTAGTATCTAATAATATCACTGTATGACACGAATTTTAGACCACAATCCAGACAAAATAATTCTTATAGATTTTTCGTCGATAAAAACGATTCCGTAAATAAAATTACTCTATCACGTCACATTTTTAAGCTATTTTAGCTTAAAAGTATTCAAAAGTGTTATTTTTGGCAATTTTAAGTTCAATGTTCTCAAATATGTGATATACAGCAATTTCGTTCGCGGATTCGTCTTCAATAATAAAAAAATTTATAAGAATTATTTCATCTAGTTTGTGATTAAAAAAAATTTTAATTTATCACACAATGTATATACAGGGTGAATCATAATAATTGCGCCAATGTTTTACCATAAGAGACGATTTACCGACTGCAATGTCAGCCACTGTAAGGCTGAAATCCCATGGACTAATATTTTTTGGGTAATGCGTATTGCGTAACAAATTAAAGATGTTCCACGTTTGTTTTAAAAAGTTGATTAGTTACGAAACTTCAGCCCTACAGTTGCAGTCGATAAGTCATCTCTAATGGTAAAATATTGGGACGATCATTATGATTCACCCTGTATATATTTAGACCAAATATTCTTTATACGAAGTAAATCTAGAAGTTCATAGTTTAAGCAGAGTGAAATAATTTTTTTGAGGGACTCTTTATTTCATTCTCTCAGACTCTTAGGTAATGAAAATTTATCGTGCGCGGTGTGTGTATGCTTTCTACGAAAGCAAAACAACCTTAAAAAATTTTTGCCTGTCAAATTAGCGAAAACAACACGTCGCTTGTTTGATGTTATTTCCGTTAAGTACTTAATTTTTGGATCAAACACACAAATGTCTTTGTAAGAAATTTTGATAAGACATATTTATATCGACTTGTAAGTTAAGTTTAATTAAAATGTTGAAAACATTGCTTCTCTTTCTCTCTCTCTCTCTCTCTCTCTCTCTCTCTGTCTCTCTATTTCGCAATAATATTAAAAAAATATAATTAATAAAATGATGATTTTGTTTTAGATAAATTTTATGCTATTTTTCTACGAAAGTAATTAGTAAATATTATTTGAAGTACAAAAAATAAAGTTTTGCAACGTTGATTATGCAAAGTTGAATATGCAAAGCAATTTAGAATAAGAGGTTATAAAAATGTTTGACAAGTATCATATATTAAATTATTAATTTTCAGGTGCACGATATGGCTATATGCAAATAAAAATCGGATTGGTGTGCCTTCTATCAAAATATAAATTTACACTTCATCCCCGATCTAAAAAGCCACTTATTTTCTGCGCAAAATTTCCTGGTCTTGGAGTAAGAGGCGGTATACATTTTATTATTGAGCCACGAAAATAAGTAAATTATATTTTCTTTACGTAAATTATATTTATTTTGGCCTTATGATATGTGTGTGTGTGTGTTCATGTTGTGTGTGATGGTATATTCATAACTTCTTCTTATGATTAATTAATATTTCTATAACGTCTATATAATTCAAATATTTAAATTCTATATAATAAAGCACCACATACTTATACGTAGCACATAATAATATGTAACACTTTTATATTTATATTATATAATAAAAGAAAGCAATAAAATCAATTATGATATAAATATCATAAAATATTTGTTATTAAAGTATTATTCTTTTTATATAGCAGTTACAAATTGTGTCGGCTAGGTGTGTGTGCGTGCGTGCGCGCGCGCGCGCGCGCGCGTATATGTACATATTGTATATACATACATACATACATACATACATACATACATACATGTGTGTGTGTGTGTGTGTGTGTGTGTGTATATATATAAAATAAAATTGTATATAAAAAATATTTCGTATGTACGAAAAAGAAGTAATTGCGATACCAATACGAACGTATATTAAATACTTTATTAACATATATAGCTGATGAAAAATCATCATTCGTGCAGCGAGCAAAAGCAACAGGCGGTAATTAGTCTCGGAAAACTGCGGGAATCGTATTGACTTGGTGTCCTAATAATAGTACTTGCAAGCTTTCTTGTTATATGAATATTCGCAGGTTGAAATCATATCTTGGCAGCTTGAGACAATGAGAATAACCTATATAATTAATGTAACATAATATATAATATTGTTAAATATTTGCCCATGCTCGCTGTTATTATTACTGTAATATAACTGTGCATTGTAATTATAACGTCAACGTTATCGCACAAATATGCATACGCAAAAGGTATATCGCTTTCGCCTATAAGAGAACAACCTGTCGAGTACTTCTTCAAAGAACGCGTCTTATCTGAGAAATTTTCTACTCGCATGCTCATAAAGATGTATTATCTTAATTGCTAATTATAAGTCGTGAATGAGAACGACGATTGCCGCGAGACACATGATAAAATAGAGAAGAGAGAAAGAGAGGAAGAATGCTCTCGTATCTCGTTACGTCGAATGGGACGAATTGTTACGCCGACAGTGATGGCTTCGCTTTCGAGCAGGTGGTCGGCAAACGCAGAAGGTCGGTGAAAACATTTCGACTGGACGTCGTTCGCCGTGACTGCGTTTGTCACTCCGTCAAATTCCGATTGATTCCGGCCATTCACTTTGATCACGTTGCGTCGCGTCGCTGTCGGAGCGACAACATTTCCATTTGCCGATTGCGAGTTCTCTCTCTCTCTCTCTCTCTCTCTCTCTCTCTCTCTCTCTCTCTCTCGTATATCGCTGAAAACGTTTGTGAAAAGAGTCGCGCGGAGCGTAGGAACGACGTGGCAGAATAGATAGAGCCGATTTCTCGCGCGGAAATTTCCGCACCGGTATCTGGTGACACGGTGACCGAACAAGTCATCGTTCTCGTACCCATTTATAATCGGTGGACGCTGCAGCACGCGCGCGGCGGGGAGGGCTTTGTATCTCAACGAGAGATCTTAGGACGCACCCGGGAAATTTATGACAAATTTATGCACATACATACAGTTTCATCTCCATAATATTAGCCTTTCTTTGTTAGGGAACGCAGATAGCGCCAGGGCGACACGTTGCAGCGATCTAAGCAGCGTGCCTATATTTTCGGCGTTGTGCAACGTCTTAGAGTAAAATTATAATACAGGAACTTATTAGAGTTACATTACGATTAGCTCGACAGCAAGTGCAAACGCTCGACAAATACTTCGCGGACTTCTGTAATTAGCAGCTCTATTTTCCGACCTCAATCTTCCCTACTTACGTCGTAAGTAGGGAAGATTGAGGTCAGTTGTCATATGGGGTTGGTTGTCGAAAAACTTATTACTCAATCAGTATCTGGCAAAGCATTGTTTTCTTTATATTGTTTCTAAATTTAATATTAATTTGTTGTTTAAAAATTACCGAAAGAATTGTGTAATTTATTATTTATAAGATTTTAAGTAAAGTAAACTTTTCTTAACTTTTTTCTTGTTTTCTTATTAGTTTTTGATACTGCCATTGCATTTTTCTTATAATCGTAGCAAATGGTATGTCTCGGATAATTTTTGCTGTAGTTATTTAATCATTGCTATAACAAATTTGTAAATATACGAGTAAATATAATGTCTCTTACAAAAAATGACCATATAGGGTAGATTTGTCAAAATGCGTTTGGAATTAGTAACCATCAATTTTAGTTTCTTTACGGATCAACATATCTGATACACTCATTTAGAAATTATATTTGAATATAATATTTTACATTTATATTTATTTGTTTTTCATTTTTCATAGAAACTATGATGCAAAAATAAAAAAGAAAAATGGATAATGATAACACTCTGTCTAATATTATTTTGGAAATTAGAACATCAAAAATATTGTGTTATATATAATTTATTTCTTTAGTAAGAATTTAATATAAATTGTCATTATTGCAAGATTTTATATGTGACATTCAACCTTGGGTTTGGCGGTCACTAATTGTCACATTTTCATTGCTTTATTTAAAATCATTTAACTTCTTGATACGATGATATCAAGCGTAATATATATTTTTTTAATACCTAAGGAATACAAGGGTTTATTATAATATAGTAGAAATAATAGAAGCGGGACTATATCAGTCCCTAGATGTCGTCTAGATCTAAAGAGTTCCTCTGTGATTCTCACTAAGATCTTTTTCCATTAGGTTCAGTACAAACAGATTGGTCCCTAGACCTGGCACAGCCTCCAGATTTTTTCAAGCTTGACCATAGTCCCAGGTTCTTAGGCTTATGCAACCCCAGTTTCCTTAGGCCTTGATACAGCTTTAGTCCCTTGGGTCTAAAACAATCCCAATTTTTCTTGGCATATCCTTCGGAAAATATATGTATCTTGGCAAAGATATTCTCGATGGTTTGCCTTCTAGCGCAAGAGATGACAATCAATTAAAAATTTGCTATGTTCTAGATGGATTTAAATCTAGATCTTTGGCATAGATAGCAGACACGCAACTTTCTACGCTGCTATTATCGTATTATAATAGCAGCGTAGTTTATAGTGTTTAAAAATATTTTCAGCCATTTTTTTCTAAAAATTATTATTAAAAACTGTGATAACCGACTCCGATCTCCCCTATCCCGTAGTCAATGAAAACAATTACACTATCCGCACGAATCGCCCCGCAGCATCGAAGATTACCTTCGCGATAGAACGAGCTGCTTTGATTATCATGGCGGATAACATTGTAACACGAGGTGCTTTAAACAAAGGTCTTGATGCGGTCGGTACGCAAGTCGTGTGCATGCCGATTGACGACAGGGCTTGTGCACTTACGCGCAAGGGCGAAGTTGCTTTACGCGCGTGTGCGTGCGCATTAAGGAAATATCGGGCGTTCACAGTGGTCAACGTGGTACGTGCTCCAGCGGCTGTATAGATACCGCCGTTCTTTGTCCACGTGTTGCTACCACGACAAAGGGCCTGCGCGCGTTGAGAAGCGTTTTATGGCGGCCTGGCGTAGGGGGCACATTCCTGCGCTCCCTATGTCAGACCAACGTTGCTTTCTTCCACTCGACGGGAACGAGAGATCCAGTTACTCGTAGGTGGAACGCAATAGTTTCGCATTTCCTACTTGGCAGTACCAACTATGAGTGGACTCTAAGTTTCTCCCCTCGTTTGCTATGGCAAGATCAAGAATTCCTCATGTGATGATTCTTCTCGGTTGAGCTGCACGGTTTTAATGTTGAATGAATAATTTTTATATAAGCTGAATATTTTCTTATAAACTAAAAAATATATATACACATATACAGACTGTCCTATAGAGACTGTAACAACGTTTAAATATGGTAAGTTAATATTATTTTTTAAATTTAATTAAGTTTAAGTTAAGCTTATAAAATTAATATAGTTTTTATGTAGAAATATATTTTTTTTATAATTTTTTTCTTTTACATAAATAAATTTTTAACTTGGAAAAAAGTTAAATTAAAGCTTGTGTTTCGAAAATAACCAATTAAAGTTAAAAACGTTTTGAATCATTTAACATTGACTAAGTTAATGTTAAAAGTTTTGTCAGCTTTTTAACTTTATTATTTAACTTTTTAAAACTAGTTACTACCCGATTCTGCGTTTAAAAGTAAATTTCTAAAAATTATTTTGAGACGAAAATCCTCATATCAAAATGTCAAGACTGTAACAGTTTTCAAATAAGAAGGGAGCTTTAAAGTTGGCCTATATCAAACTGTCCAAAATGCGTACGTTTAGATATCGCATAGTGAAGATATATACAAAATCAATATGAAAAATAAGAATCTTTAGTCAAAGAACCATATTTAAGAACACCTTCACTAATGTAATAGACCCATATACATATGAGTCTATTTTAAATAAAAATTGTTATAAATTGTTTATAATTTATTTTATAATATAATATACAATATACATATAATATATACGGTATATATACGCTTCTTTTCTGCATTCTAAATTCTATTCTTGCTGACCTTAATCTAGTTCTCTTATAGAGTTCGTTAAGGTTGATTTTAAGGATTAAGAACTGGAAAATAGGTAATTTCAGTCTCTCTTTCTCTTAAAGGGATGCTGAAGTCGGGAGTTTTACCGACTGAATGACTTACACACGTACGATACAATATATACGTACAGTTTACGAAATATCAGTACGTCATTACATACTACTACATCAATGTCGCAGGCACACATATATAAAGTTTTGTATCATCTTTCCATATTGAATTAGGTGTTCAAGTTTTCTAAAAACTCGATGTTGTTTCTTCGTATGATCTACATGTCTGGAGACTCCAATTTGATAAACACAGACTGCAGAGTTTTTATGTCAAGCAAGTATTGTCACGACTAAATAGCTCTGAACGTCACATTCGTTTAAGAAATGAAAAAAATTTGAATTAAAAATTGCTTTTTATTCTTTGCATAAAGTCTCTACTGCAGACATGTATTGATGCATAGTGTTTTATTTTGGAATAGAATTTCCAAAATTTCTGTAAAGCTAATATACACGAAAAGTTGTCACAAAATTATTGCTTTTAATTGGTAAAACATGGCAGACTTCAGGAGTCCCTTAAGATAATTCATTGCACATATCCATCCCGCGCGGTGTGGGATTCTTTGTAGATTAGTCTGCAAGCCGGCAGCTCGTAATATATAATGACGCAGCTTATAAGCTTCCTTTCTGTGGAATGCGCAATTTTTTAATGCGCATTATTAAATACTCGCCGCAGATGTCAACGCAAGACCTTGGAACGCAACACGCTTTCGAATAATATGTATAGTTTCGTGATATGTGAAATCCCGTATATAACGTGATCATTTTCTCATGTAAAATATTTGTTGAAAGCATTGATTCACGGAATTGAATTCCCTCGATCCGCATTTTCCAGTGTGTACCCGATATTTATTTGTTTAAAGGGAAATCTGAATTCTCTTTAAATGGCTAAGAGAACGCAAGCTCTTTTGTAGATTTTGCGAATAGAATGAAACTTGTTCCGCACACTCCAGTACCAAGGGGTGGATTATCTGGTGTCGTGACCTAACGGTAATAGTTTCGCCGATTGAAACGTTGTTGGCTTTGTAGTGTGAATCTACCACGAATCGGCAAACAAGTCCAATTCACGATTAACGCCAACATTCCGCAGCAGACAGCGGGAAATTGCTCCAGATTCACGAAGTTGTGTGCATATTTCACTATTACAGAGATCCGCGCCATTACTTCTCCGCACTCCGTTTCATCCTGTCCTTGTCTCGCGTGTGAGTTCTCTTTGAAGGCCGTAGAAATTATTCGCGCGGTATATCGTGGTATAGCACACGAAAGAAGTAGACATGAAATCTGGCTCGCAGCAGTGCCTCGAAACTTTCGAGTAATTTGAGCCAATTCGACGCAAACGGCGCCTACTCGCGCCAAACTTGAGGAAAAGCTACACTGTGGATGGAGCGTGAGGAATAATACTGAAGTGGAATGAATTTAGGAAAGGCAACAAGAGACGAAGGAAGCGTTAGAGACCGACATTTTGGGAAGGTGCGAGATAGTTTCCTCTCCGCTTCACTCAAAAAAATGGTCTTGCAGATACAGCCATAATTTTTCAGCTGCAAAAAATTAACTGAGGTAGATAAATGATTATTAAATGTTGTGAGACCGCCTATGTTTGGTACTTAGTCAATCTAAATAACAGACAGAATTTATATCTGAATTGTTTATAAAATTTAGAAAGGAAATTTGTCTGTGGCGCCTATTTATGTTAAGGCCAAAATCATTATTATAAAATTTGACTATATAATTGGCAATAAGACCTAAATTTTCTAGAAAGTATTGTTAAATGCTAAAAATTTTATATGTGGCAAACAATTCTTTTTAACAAATACAAAAAATAGCAAAAAAACTAGCTACATCAGCAAAATATTTTTTTTGGGTGTTTCTTGGGATAAGTATCAGTTCTTTGAAGTGTTGGTATCTAACAACAATTTTGAGGCGTGTTAAACAATAATGTTGTAATATTTTATTTTTAATTTTTTTTAAAAGAAAGAATAAACTTACTTTTTTGAAAACTAAAAACTTCAAAAATTCTACAAAAAATTATCATAATAACTAAAGACATGAGCAAACAATTTCAATTAAGTTTTAATTAAAAAGAAGTGATAAAGTAGTTAAAAACGGAAGTCCAAATAAATTGCAAAAGTTACATTATCCTTTTTCTACGTTTATAACAGCATATTTTACATCAGATTATATATTAATGCGTTAACACAGAACTTCTGATTTATATGATATATTTGTACAAAATATTGACTCTAACAACTTCTCTAAATTTTGTATAGTAAAAACTGAGTTTATGCAATTATTCTAGTGGAGAAATATTATAGCGTGAATTATTCCAATACAAATTAAATCAAATTGGATAAGATTCAATAATATCCGGACTTGAATCTCTATAATTCGAATTCAAACTGTTCAAAAATTTTGAATCTAAAAAGTTTGAATCACATATATACATAATATTAACAATTTTATAAAATTACATTTAAAATAACTTTACATCGCATATGAATATTACTTTTCTTACATATTAATCTTTTTTTCAATATCTGCCTTAAAATTCAATCTAATAATAAATATGTTATTAATTAAAACCTGTGTCAACGATTCAATTCGATTGAAGGATACAATTTTGGAAAAAAGAAATAAAATTTAATTTGATGGCATCAAAAAACCTTAATACATTTGTATTCTAGCTTTATAATACTGTAAAAGTTGAAATTCACTTTGAGAACTAAGTGAAATTTTCTTATAAGATACTGAATCGGATTTTTGTAAGAGGAATTACTGACTCTTATCAGAGTGACAAATCACTCGAATAATTGCACAAACTCAATTTTTACTCTTTTAAAGTAATGTTTCTCTCTACAAAATTTAGAGAGACGTTATACCGTAGTATATGTTTCAATTGATACCTAACGACAATCAACTGCGCTATGACACCCTTGCGTTTCACCACGAAGCGTGAATGAAACAGAAACTTCGTACGCGTGCCCATTCGATAACATTTTAACGTCGATTTCCCTCATCCCATCTTCGCCCATTTACTATCAGTCGGGGAAAAATGAGAACATTCACGCGTTACAACTTCCAGGACCGTTTCGCCGCAGATACAGGTTTACCGTTGCAGGGAAGAAGCGACGAACGACCGCAGGGTAACGAGCGGCGCAAAAGACAACACACTCCCGCGAGGATGCGAATAAACGCTATTCGTGTAATATCACGAGTCCGGGGTTTACCGCGCATGTTATTGCACCGACGTTGCAGAGCAACATAACGCCTTCCACGTCTCTTATCCGCAATCTAAATCTTCGTTACGACGTTAGTCACGACGCGGTTATGGTTTTGCGGTAATTATAATGACGGGCACTAATCGCGTCGTAGTTCTTTGACAATTAGCTCCGCCATGGTGCCCTTTGCGCGCCGCAACTATCCGGAAACGGTTTTGTACTTTCAACGACTTAAAGCAGCGAGATCATTTCGATTGTCTAAAAAAATTAAGAAGACTAACATATATTGATTTCTTACATCTCAGTTTATCAGTTAATACATAACCGCGCGTTTTATGTAGAAACGCATAAAAGCATAGAAAAAGCAAACCATGGTAGAGTCGAGGATAAATACTGAAGGCTCTTTGTCGATTCCTTTTGTCGTCAGTTTGAAATTCGAACCAATAAAAATTTCAAACATAAATGTTAGACGGCTTATATCGGTCACTTAATGCTAAATAATAATTTTTATAATTTCCGGCTTATACGAACAATGCGCTGCATTTTCATCGGACTTGAAACACATTCAAAAGGTCAACAGTAAATTCAATTGGAAATCATTTCGGATTGACTGTATAGAAAAGGAAATAATCACCCATATTTTTATTATTTCAGTAAAAAGATTGATTTTATTATTTTAACTTAAAAAATAGTTTTGTTATTTTGAGTCGTCAAATATCTCTTTAAAAGCTTTCATTGTAATCTTAAATAAAGCTTTCAAAATTTTATCAAAATCGAAAATTGACCGTTTTCAGAACTCTACCCAATAATATGACTAAGTATAAACGCCCTTTAAATATTATAATAACTGTATAAAAGAAAATGGGTTAACTTATATAGAACTCATAGATGGAATAATGTAAATTAACATTGATGGATCGCGCAATTGATGGTTTAAAGGAAACAAATAAAGGGAATAAAATTATATGACATATTAAATGCTAATTTAATTTGTCAGCCATTGAGTCGATCGTCTTTGGTTGCTCGTTTAACACATTTGTATATTCTTTTCTCTTCTATGTTTCTGCAGTTACGAAAGGTATCCCTTGCGTATTCTTGTCAAGAGATATCTCGCTTGCGGTGAATTACTCGCTTTGCCACGCCGCAAAAGGCAACGGGATCCTACAAGGCGTCGTTTTCTTCTGCCAGGAGTTGTTCCATTTTTTTCATTATCTTTCGCCGTTAAAGAAAAAGAGAGAGAGAGAGAGAAAGCCAACTTTCTGCCTTCGGTCCGGGTGCGACGACATTCTTTCGGCTCAGTATCGGAGAATTAATATCCCGCGCGCGAACACGACTCTCTTAAATGCCGACAGGGAAGACTGCGTCCGAGCGAGCATCCGGTGTTTGTATCGCGGCTAATTCAACTTCGTCCACCGAAAGGGATATCTTGCCGTAACGATATCTCGCGAACGAGCTTGAAAAATGAGTGCGCCGTAATGACGCCGCGCAGCTAAGTATCTCGACGGCGACTATCCGTCATAATCTGTTCGCACGTCGGTGTGTTCGTGCGCGTATTTACGGCGACACAACGACGACGTCGTCCTGTCAAGCGCGACGGCTGGTGAGTTTGCGGCAGGAGTTTCCACCTTGAAAGTGGCAAGGAGGAAAACGGATAGCGCGACGGATTCTGCAAATTGCGCGAGCGCACGACCCAATTACGCGACGTAATGAGCGACTTCGCGGCGATTTATCCCGCGTGTACCGCCGCCCGCGTCGTCGGGGAAGTTTTAATCAAGCTGTTTCTTAAGTGCAATTACGCCTATCGTTACTCACTCGCGTCAATGCTTTACACGGCGCGCGGTTAGTAGCCGGATTTCGCGAAAGCGCGCTAGCAGCACGTGAATAAACGCATTCAGGAGTTACTGCGATAAAGTACTCGAGCCGGATAAGATCCAGTATTAAATACGACTTTTGAATTTACCCCATTTAAAAACGCGCTTTATGCCTAGATGCGTGAGCTTAAAAAATGTGTTACGGAAAATGAAAAAGAGGAGTCGGGAAATTGGAACTGGCAACGACGCATTTGTTCAGTGTAATAAACTTTGTGACAAAGTGGGTGTGTGAGCGTTTTTATAAAAATCACACTACATTATGTATATATTATTTTATGGTTTATTATAATATATAATATTAAACAACTTCCTAACTGTCGAAAATAACATATATATAATTTCTTTGGGAAAACATAGTTTTTTTAGAAATAACGTATTCATTAAATAAGGTTTACTTATTATATAATCATTGTTATTTATTTGGCGCGCGCGCATAGGATAACGATTTTTAATGCTATTATTTTTTGAGAAATTAAAGTTACATCCAAGTGACCAGAAATTTTCAAAAATTTTAAATTAAAGATCAGATTAAGTATAATTATATGTAATTGTAACTTATTATTGTTTAAATATAATTGTGTGATATTTAACAGTAGAATAAACTCTAAGGAATTTTGTTTGTGTAATCAATCATTATTTTAAAACTATCATAATTCAAAAGAGTTAACGTTTAATTTCTTTGTTACTTTTAATTTAATTTTGATTCGAGTCTTGTTATATTTGTAAATATATATTTATTAAGCTAATGCTAGAGTTAAATAATTTTCTTTGTTTACAAATGTTCTCTATAGATAAATTATTTACGATAAAATATTTTATTTTCACTTTATTCCAAAATTTACATAAATAAAGTTTATAATAAATAAAATAAATTAAATGAGCTTTATTTGACTCAGGTACTTTAGTTGAAATAAAACCTTCCAAAGGACTACCGCGATATTTATTCCGTTTGAAACTCTTAAATGCACAAAGCAAATTCAGCGTTGAAAAACGTTTCTCTATTGAAACGTCGAATCATCATTTAAATAATAATTACAGCAATTTGATGCGCTGTAACATAGAAAAAATTATCAAATCAGAAATTCTTTGTTTCTTATATAAACTAGAATATAAAATCTTTTTAAAGAATTTATAATCTTAAAAAGACATAAATTTGTTTACACGAAGAAACAAAACTTTATCGTATAAATAAATTATATCTGTTTAAGATTGCAAATTCTTTTAAGAAGATTTTATATTCTTGCTTATATATGAAACAATAAATGGTTGATTTGATACTAATTTTTTTTTTGTGCAGACAGAAATACAGACCGAGATATTCGAGATGAATGCATAATGAATACATACAAGTTCCGGAAATATTAGAAATTTTTTTTATTTCCTCAGGATATTTTTCGAGTTAAATAAATAAAGCAGTTGAACAAACTGACTTTTAAAAAGCGCGGAAGTTAAAGAGAATATTTAACGTTTCCTCAACTCTTACGTCCACGGCATTCTTTTTAAGGGTACTAGCACGCAACAATGGATGTGCCATTGTAGCTTACAGTAAATTTTAATATTAAAAAAAATTTATATTATTAATTAAAAAATTGAAAATAGAAGAAATAAAACAAATCACACACACACACGCACACGCACACGCACACGCACACGCACACGCACACGCACACGCACACGCACACACACACACACACACACAAGAATATAGGGAAAGTATAGATTATATTGTATACAGTCTGAATTTACATCATTTATCTATGTAAGGTTATATACAGTATAATTGATCAATAATCAATTTTTGAAAATAGAAATATAAGGATAGAATTTTACAGATTTTTACTTGGCAGAATTCCAATTGGCAGAGTATGAAAGAGTGAATGTTGCCTCGCTACATCTCTTATTTTGGCGTGTTGTAAACACAACGAAGGGAAAGACGGGGGATGTGGAGATGCGAAAACCGCAATATTTCCGACCGTATTATAGAGAATATTGAAAAACGCTTTCGCGAATCAATCGCGCGAATTCCTGATCGTATATCCAAGTATTCTTCGTCTGAATGGAATGTTGTTTTCTATCACGACTATCATGTCCGCTCCAATAATGCTGGGAACATTTTTCACAACCAACCACCGTTCCGTGAATCACCGTTAGGTTTCTTCTTCTATGGTGAAGATTTATGTTCCTATCAGTTAGACGAAAATGTGTATAAATTGTTTTTTGCTAAAGAGTTCATATATCAAACAAATGCCAGTAGTTGTCATAATCATTCATTTTTCCAATAAACATAATACAGAGTAAAACTAAATTTGTAACGTAACTATTCTGTTTCTATCACGTTTTCTATATTAAAAGAATTAAATTACGCTAATAATTAAAATCCACTCAGCTACAAAGTTTTCACTTATTATCTAAGCGAAAGATCACTCACAATTAAAAGAAATGTTTTTTTTTTAATAAATAGATCTCCTTTTAATAAATAGGTCTCCCGTCATAGACTTGCCTGAACTATTATTCTTAACGTATACCATCAACTACGCGATAGCCGGAGTCGACTAATTTTTCTATTCACTTAAGAAGTTTATTGTTTTAATTACTCGTTTTTGTTCATACCGTCGCCGCCGTCGGAGAGTTTCTTTTCTCGTGATCCTTTGAAAAATCGGGCAGGGTTGGCGTTCCTTATAACTTCATAATAATAGCGGTCAACCGAGAAAAATAGGATGAAAACTTTTGCAAATAACGGGGCACAAAATAAACGAAATGTATTACTTTTACATATAACATTTTATATTTTTAAACAGAGATATTTTCATTATTAATAATCCTTTGATACAATTGTTTTCGAAGGAATAGTGCGGTACCGAATTGCAAACACCGACAAACGATATTACGTCATTGATACCCATCAATCTGTGACGAGCCAATATTTGATATTTGATATTTTGTATTATCAAACTAGATGCGACATATTGGCAAATCGCACACAAATATTTGTCTTTAATTTCAAGCGCGCTGTTGCGATAAATTATGACCCGGTTATTTATTTCGTGACAAACGGCGACCGTGTTCAATTTCGACATTTAGCATAATTATTTGCCGACGGAATGAAAATGTCGAAACACAGTCGCAAAAGCGTATCATCGGCGCGTAGCGAGTTTCTAAACTGTGCCTTTGGAACAGCAATTCAAACGGATAAGCGCTGGAACGCCCGGGCCGACAACGAAGCCAGAAGAGGATAATGGTCGACAACGCATAATTTGCCGCGAGAACCGACTCACGGCATAGAACTCTAATGATAGAACTGATTTTTTTTTTCAGCGACTACGTTAGCATTTCCGCCATGCCGTGCTGTTCCAGGAATTTTGCTCTATCAATACGCCGTTCGCTGTTCGCGGTTAATCTGTCACGTTTACGTATCGCACTTTGGTCCACGTACACTGCGCCGTTTCCAATTTCCATTCGCGAAACGTTACCGTGCAACCTTAATTAATGTCCCGCAGATTATTAAACCACTACAATACATTTCCCGTGGAGCTCAAGACGCGAATTATCTCCGGATCGAATTAACCTGCGATTAGGAGTCGTGAGGATTCGTTCGAGCCAGACGGTAGTTGAAGTGCGCGACTATCTCGCTTCCTACGAACGCTGTAATTAGCCTTTCGGATTAACCATTGCGTACAACTTGCTAAAGCTGCGCCTTTGCCCTTACAAGAGTTGCCCCCGAAAATCTTCTTACTCGAGATTCTGTAACTTCTCCGTTGCACTTAAAATTACCCCGAGTGGTAATTATACTTTAGATACGCGAGCTGCGTGAAAGAGAGAGAGAGAGAGAGAGACAGAGAGAATCGGGGACATGAATCGACGAAGGAGAATCTCGTTTGCGGCCGTAAACGTCGCAGCACGCTAAATGCGCGGCGATGTCGCCGTACGTCTTGCCACACGGGCTTATAATTTCGTTCTGGGCGAAATTAGGCACCGTGGCGCGTGCACCGCACGGTATTCAGCGCAAATTGAATTTGCATAACATATCCACCGATCACCGCCCCGACGACGACGGCAGTCGTGAGTCTTGCGCTCCGCGTGTACGCGCGGGCTGCCTCGCATCCGTTTCGCCGGAGTTTCGGGCGAAAATGGGCCATCAAACATCCGGGTACACCGGAGTCGCTGATGCTACGACTTGAATCCTACGTGTCTACGTTGGAGTTACACGCGCTCCCGTGTTATTTGAACGTTCCGGTTCCGGATGGAGAATAACGTAGACTCCGTAGAATGCGATCGGTGCGCCGATTACGCTAGATCTCTCAAATTCGCGCGAATTTATTCGACGAGTTAATCCAGACGGGTTTAGCTCTCAGCTGCTCAGCGTAAAAGCGCGCGTGCTTTATTGAGAAATCTTTGATTTTATGAAGTCTCAAGACTTAGTTTCCATCAAACGATTTCAATATCTTTTTGAACAAAGGGTATCACATAAATTCAGCACAGAGTGAGAAATGGTAACGAATATTTTCGAATATTATTCCACGTCTCTTTATGAAGTTTCATATGCGTTCTCATGGCGCAAACTGTGATTCATACGAGACTATGTAAAAATTGCATCATCCGCCGCAAATTGTCGCGAAAAACCGAGTAACATCAAGCTCGTAAAATAGAATGAAAAAATATTGCTCAAGAAATACACAAAACACTGTTACACATACTGTTATGTTTCGTCTGCATATAATCTTTATTTGCAAAAAAAAAGGATAATCTCACAACACAAAAATATCGTCTGAAAGTGTTTTATAATCCTTCGTACGATTATTGTTACGCATACACGGAAAAAAATGATGTTTTATTAACAGGAAATTAACACACAGCAGTCTAATTAAAAGTAATCTTATTATCAATAATAATATTAATGAAACAAATATGTCGTACTCTTGTTTTAATGAAATGTTATTTGTTTTATTAACACTGTTATCAAAATAATAAAATTAGATTCAATTAGATTGTTGTTAATTAATGCTGTTAACATCTATTATTTTTTTTTTTTTTCGTGTATAACAGAACAGATCTGAGATGCACAATCCAATATAAGAAAACTAATACAACTTGAAATGTAAACGGCTATTCGCATGTATTTCTTACTCTAATATCTGCAACGTCTTCAATTGCGAAACACATACAATAAATAGTAAATAAAAAGCGGTAACTCTCTGCCCTGCTATCCAAAACTTTGGCGTTGCACGTATTGTACGAAGTTCCCTGACACAAACTATCGATTGCAAACTCGTCTTATCAAAGTTAAGGGCTATAGCGGTCATAAAAGAATATGAGGTAACATGGTTCGAATGTCAAGTACCTAGGTGCCTTCGGTGCTCTTTTCAAAGTTTAAGATTTTAGATACGCATTTATACCAAAATTTTAAACGCGAAATAAAGTCTGAGCGGATTTTCATTAAAGATTGAGAATCGGAGATTAAAATTTTATGAAATTGATTGAAATTAAAATTATCTGATTAATAAAGTTTAAATCTTCAATAAAATTTAAATCTTGAATTTGCAATTCTCAATCTCCACTGCTAATTCATAATCTGGTACAAGCTTTAAATTCATCGCTTAAAATGTTTTACCGTTCGTCGTAAATAAAGTTTCTGATGATTTTGAAGGATCTGTGTGCGCGCGCGTGTGTGTGTGTGTATGAGTGTGTCATATCTCAAAATATTGCTAAAAATTTAAAAATTTGATAGATTGTTCTATTATTTGAATATCTGTGGAAAATTTGAGCATAATTTTCTTATTGATTTTAAAGTTATTTAATTTGCTTCTGATTCTTATATAATATTGAATTATGTAATATCTATTTGTAAATTTGAAGAAGTAGCATTACAAATTAAATTAAATTTTTTATATATACTAATAAAACTTTAATAAATATTCATATAAAAGTTTATTTAGATCTATGCACTTGTATAAAGTTATTTATCTAAAATTGCAGCAAAATAAGGTCATTTTTGCTATATAAACCATTATAATGTCAAATTTTTTATTGTGTTTTTTGCAGCTAGTTTCAGAACTAAAATTCATGTACACATGATTAAAATTTTTTTATTAGAAGAAAAAAAATAAATCTTAGAAGCTTCTAAATTGCGATAACTTTAACTGACATTGAGCCACAACATCCTTGAACAACTTTCCTGTTTATTTTTTTAATATTATTGAAAGGAAAAAGATTGCAACATAAGATTTACAAAAGCGTGGAAAGTAACGAGATTAATGAAACAGACGTTTATTTTAGTTTAGTGTAAGTATTCGTAGAATTGTTCATTTGCCGATCTTATTCTCTCGAACGCGCAATGTCGGAGACGATCGGCCATTAGACAGCCGGGGGATATAAATGTAACGGACAACAGTTAGCGTGCGCGTAACGTAATGGGACATCGTGTATACACGATAGAGATCGAACGGGCCTCGTGTATGTAGTTGAAAACGTATCGGACTTCGCCAACGAGGAAGAAGGGAAAGAAAGACTCTCATCGGCAACATCTCGCTGGTAACGGCAGTCAGCCCTGGAGTGCCTATTAGAACCAATTATCCTTAGCGTTGTAACGCCAAGAAAACATCGCTGCCGCGCCCATTTTCACCTTGCTGCACGTCAATGCCGTGCAAGATGTGGGTAACGTTGCTGAGCGAGGTGATCCTGTAAGCCTTGTCTTGGCAATCTCGAAATTAATTGTATCGAGTACCGTGTCGAACTCGAGAGAAAGTTTGTCAATATCTAGAGAGCACCTAAGTCTAGGAAAAGAGAGAAAGAAATTGTCTACACCAGTTGTATCAAATACTTGTAGTAATTAATAAATTGTTCTGAAATTAATGTTTCGCGTATGCATTTTAATGCCGCTCTGATGACTGTACTAATTACCATTCGCGTTGATTTTTTATGGCTCGTTAATATAATCAGCTTCATCTGTATATTTTATTGCCGGGTCATGGACATCGTGATAATTCTGTTATTAAACGCCCATAATACCGTTTCGATTTCGAAAGCGAGGTCAGTCGTTTGCCCGTGGCGGACCAAATGCGTGCATAAATAATTCTCAAATTTCTGTGCAGTATTAGCGCTTTTAAAATCGTTATTCGCTGCGCAAATAATCCGCGGCCGATTTTAAGTATGTAACAAACGAGACGACGAACGCCAGAAAGGAAGAGACCTAGTTTCCTTGTTTGGTCGTAAAATCCGGTGGGTCCATCAAAATATTAAGAATAAGCAATATCAGCGCGGCACGCAGGTCTTCTAATCCATTAATCAATCTTGTTTGCCATTCGTTTGATTGCGACCAGCGTATGAAAGTCAACGAGAGGCATTTCTAATTGGAAATCTCTGATCCCTGATTACTTTCGTGACCTCGCACACACACGCGCCTCTGGCTCGGGGATACAATATTGCCGATCATAATGAAATTTACGAGGCCTATGCCATTAACGGAGATGCCACTATGCCCTTTTGGCTTTCGGTAGCTGCGAAATCTTCTATGTTGGCGGCGTTATAAAATCAGAGGCATCCCGGCAAATTAAATTCTCCATCTTACTCTTCGTGGTATCTACATATATTTATGTGCTTTAATGCCATATACAATATTTGTAATAATTAGATATAGGTTTCAATAAATGCGTTACAATATGTTTTGATTAATACTTATCAAAAATATCAAATTATTTTCTGGCATAGCAAATTATTTAAAAGACATTTTTAAATAATTTAATATACAGAGAGAAACGTTTCTTTAAATTTAATATTTTTATTTGGTTTGGCTTACATTTATTTCATAGAAACAATATAACATCAAATAAAACATTTTAAAAGAAACAAAGTACTTTACAATGACTCGTCATTGGATTTTTAATTCCCGATTGCTTTGAACTTATTTAAGATTAAAAAAAAAAAAACAATTGTTTTTTATATGAAAAAATTCTCTTTTATTTAAAAAATAAAACTTTTCTGTTTAAAACAAAATATTATTTAAGTGAAATAATACACTAACTTTTACTAAAATAATAAAATAATGTTCAAGTAAAAAAAAATTAAATTATTTTAAAAAATATTTACTTTAATATAAACGTTTACTTTAAAGACATATATTATTTAAAAAGTTAAACTATATTTTTTAGTTTAAATATTGATTCAATTGGATTATATCAATGCACATATTATTTAAATTTCAAAAAATTTGTTAAATTTTTAAAGAAATATTTCTCTCTTTATTTATTTGTCACAAATAAAATTTTAAATACAGTAAATAATAATACGATAAAATAATTTGTTATCAATAATTGAACGTGGTTTCAGAAAAAAAATTGTTAGTTAAATAGAAAAATGATTTTAAAAAATAGTTGCAAAACACATGCAATTAAAGTTACACCGTACTGATATAGATTTTTGTCGCGCACTGCTCGGTAATCCACAATATATACTATGATGCAAGTGGAGTATAGTAAATGCAGTACTTTTAACCGCATTTGCATTTTATACAATTTTATTACTGTACGAATATTGATATTGCTTGGTAAAACTAACTTCGTTCAAAATAACACAAGAGAATGCATATTTTGCATAAAAATGGTAATTGTATAAAACGCTTTAAAAGAGAAACCACTGAGTGTCTTTAATCGGAATTAATCATTGTAAATCTTTATTTCTGATCATTTATCTTGCGAGTCACAACTATTGATGTGCATTCGATTAAAGAAACTCGATATATATTTCAATAGACAGCAATTTAATTTATCCTATTAAAATGTTATTATAATATGTATTATAAAATTATATGAAATAATAGTCGCAACAATTTAGTATGTTTTCTGTTTGAGTAATCTGTTTAATATAAAGCAAATAACTATTTGTGTTGTAATTATAAAAGTCTAACACTCCAGCTACACAAAAAAAAATACGGTAAACTTTTCAAAGCAGGCCACGCACTAAAATGATTAAATTAACTTTTACAAAAGATAACATTTTTCCACTAGATATGAAATTTTTCGAAATTAATATTTTGTAGCAGAGTGGAGTGCATATGGGAGAGAATGTAAGCTGGATTTACGTGACTGAATGTTTCAATTACTTCCAGCCGATTAGCGAATCAATATTAATTGCGTAAATACCGAATAATACTGCACAGCTCGAACAAGCGACAGGGACATGTGCACGCATATTAAATAATTCTACAAACAATTTTACGTGCCAAAGTATATTTCATTCTCTGTATTCTCATGTGTATGCATAATAAAGCTTCTATCTCTCTGCGATCAGAATCGAATTGAGAATAGAGATTCTTGTAGTTTCTCCAGATAATTACGCAGACAAATATTTGCGGAAGCGATTAAAAATTCGAGCATTCTCGCGATTCTTTTCCAACAATCACAAAATAATCCGTAGAATGGTTTGCAAAAGGGAAAGTAATACGAAGAGTTTTCTTGGGAAGTGTAGCGCGTGGCAAAGGAAGAAGAAGAAATTGGCAAAGAGAGCGAAAGAGAGAGAGAGAAAGGATGCCAGAAGTCTGCCACACAGTTCTCATTATCTCGGACCATTTTAATCTTCACCGGTGGCGGCGAGAGTTATAAGCAGAGCCGGTGAGCGAGCGGGCAAAGGACTGAAATAAAAGAATGAATTATTTGTCAAAACTGTTTGCATTCGAGGCTTCAGTTTTACTCGCCGCCGCGAGACCAATCGTAATTAGCGGCGTCTAACGAGTGAAAATTGCCCCATTACGACCTCAGCGGTTTGGTACGTTAAGACTACCGGGCTTGCCTTACACGTCGATGTCTTCTTTCAACGGCGTTGCACCGGAGATTGCCGGAAGCGTGGAAAAAACCATTATATACCCAGACAGCAACGACACAGAATACTTATCAAATGCTTAATTTAATCCGGTGTAATAGATTACTATACTTAGAATTGATTGATTAGAGTATTTATTCCAGCGAATTGCTAGGCAGAATCGCCGCGAGCGAAATCAATTCAATGATCAAGCGTAGTCAGAGATAGAGGCGAGATAGACTTTTACGCGAATAGACAGTTGTAAAGGCGTGTACGACATAAGGAAGAAAGGCAACGGTTGCCCCTATACACATTATTTCTGTTCTTTTCTCTCTCTCTCTCTCTCTCTCTTTCTTTCTCCTCTCTTCATTCAATGCGCTTCTAAATAAATTATAGAGAGAACGTGCAGCCTATTAGCGGAACAACCTGTCTACGCGCTCAGCTCACATTCTCGTGTAATCGAGTACTAATAAATATGCCGCACGCTGCTAAAGTATACGTCCATAGATGCGAATTTACAGCCTGAGTCAGACTTTATACATATGCATATATGTATATATATATATATATATATATATGCATATATCTTAATTTCGACTGTTCACTAATTAGCTCAACAAAGACTTTATTTCCTGCACCATGTTGTTATCTTTTCGTGTTATCGGGAATAAAACTTTTAAAATTATTATTTATAGGAGTATTATCGATTAAAATCAATAATGATATATGTGTATATTAATGTTAATTGAAAGTTGGACAGTAAAAAAATAGAGTATAAAAAAGTTCAGAGTGGAAAGAATTATCAATACAAAAATCAATCAATGCATCTAATATGAACTTTATACTTTCACAGAATGAATCTTTGGTCTCAAGAATCGATTCTTTAGATTAATCAAAGCTATAGAATTGATTTAAACTTTAAAAATTGCTTGTAAAAGAATCAATTCTTTAGAAGATTCAAGATCGCCCATCCTTAATTGCTACCAATAACTTATTAGGTTCCTATTTTGTAGCAAAGTTTAATTAACTATTAAATTATTCTATTCTACAGCAGATTTATACATTTATATTTTCATTGTCCTTAATAAAATTCGTCAATTAACTATACGTTACATTACCAATACAAGCAAGATATTAAAAGAATTAAAATATCCCTGATATAAAATTGTTACTTCGCATTACGCATTTGACTCTGAGATTGAAATGGTTCATCTCTTCTAATTGCTTCACCTTTCTTTTATAGTATACATAATGTGTTTTTATCGTATTATCATACAAATAAATTATTTCATTTAAGTTGAATTTTATTTTGTTCCGATAATGTCGATCAGTTATATTAAGCTCCGTAGGCCAATCTCTTTTCATTATGCTACTTGAGATAGTCAAAATTCACGTAACCATACGACGTAAGGACAAAAAATTCATTTGACTTGCAAAACAATTCTACTCTCAGAGCAATATGTAGATTCAAGCGGTGATTAGCTTCAGTTCCCTTTTATAATCCTAACATAACACACGCGTGTCATCCATCGCTCGAATTTGCGCTGCAATTTTTAAATTCTGCGATACGATTGTAGTCGCTTGCTCACGTTCGCCTTAAACAACGAGGAAATTCCAAACTTCTAAATGGCAGCTCGTTTTCGGACGATACGAAATTAGATTTGATTCACGCTCTTGGAACGACCGTATTTCATTTAGAGCGATATTTTATTCACCCTACAGCGCGACGAAAAAAAAATCAATTTACCTAGAAACGAGAAAGTTGGAAACGAGCTTAGACGTCCGCTAAGAAGATGGCAAAAAAAAGTAAAGGGCGGTGAACGTCATCTCTTTTTTCCGTGCCGACCTCCAGATTGATTGCCGCGGAAGCACGTGTTTATTTCCGTCGAAACTTCGATCTGACCTCGTCTTGCGCGAGAATATACGCGCGCGTTTAAACTTCTGAATGGCGTACAATTTTTCAAAGGGTCACCCTTTGTATAATTGAATGTTCCAGGTGAGTAAATCGATTGCCCTCTCGGGCATCAAAGGAGTCGCGCTGCCTCACCGTCAGCTCACTTGTGAAAGGGAACAAATCAATGCTATGGAAATATTGTAGTTAAAGCAATACCGGAGAGCTGAACTGACGTATATAATATGACAGGAAACTATTCCTCGTACGGAGATATTCCTGAGTTCTCGATTTTATGCCAAGCACGATATTCGCTAGAGAGAATTGACGTATTACCGATATGAAAAATACTGGTATCCTTTGAGAGCAGTGGCACAAAGAAATTAAAATGCACGGAAACTTTCAAGACACACGCGGCACAAAAAAAAAGAAAATCTTTCGTAGCTTCGTGCAAATACGAACTTCTTCTTCTGTGTCTAACTTTTACGTGCATCTTCTCATTCCCCGTGATTCTGTGTTCTCAGTACGAGTTTTATCATTTTAAAAAATGTTATAATAATAATAATAATAACAACGTTTCGCGCATTTCATTATACGAACTACATGCAAATGTCATGCGACGTAACTGTACATCGTCTGATGGTTTTAGTTGTAAAGTTCTCGAAAAAAAGTATGAATTACCAAGAAGGCGCAGCAGTGGAGAGAACCCCGAGAGAATCGACTCCGTTATTCGAGCGACCACCCGCAAACCATGACGGCGTGTCGGTACAGTAACATTAACGACGAACGTGCGGCCAAGGGTCTCCTCGAGGCTGAGGTGTGTGACGAAGCCAATGAATTGTCGTGCACGCGAAGCCGCGGTTTAGTACAAGAAATTCAGCCATTGGAGTAGTCCTACGTAATGGCCTATGTTTGTATGCCACGCTGTCAACGACCCAGCACAGAATATCCTATGGGCGTCCATTTCGCGCTTATTTTTTATTAGCACGTCTATAAATCTCATAAGATGCATATATTCTCATAAGATATATATTTATGGCTATTCTAAAAATATTTTAAAATGGACAAGTTTATATGTCCATATATGCTATTCTTATTTGAATAAATTTAAATAAATTTATTTTAAAATTGTGTTAAAAATTCTTTCATCTTACCTAGAATTTGAATAAAATTCCTAGAAAATCCGGAATTTGGTTTACAAAATATGAGTAAATACCTTGTTGAAGTTTTTATATTATTTTTATTAACTATTTTCATACTTTTTTAAAACCTGTAAAATCTATAGCATACACATATATGTGTGTGTGTGTGTGTGTGTATTTATTGTTATATTGCAAGCTAATTAATTGAAAAAAATAACATTTTGTCAGCATATGTGTGTAAAGAACTTACGCAATACGTATCATGCTATAGTTTATAGATTAAAAAAAATAGTTACAAAAAATAATGTAAAAACTTCAACAGGATTTACTAAAAAAAAAAGTATACATATGTGTATCTATTATACAATTGCATAACAAAAATTAATGAATTGCTGTTTTTTTTTTTTTAATTAGTTTGCAATAAGTTTAATAATAGACACACACACACATACAAACACACACAGTCATTATATGACTATATAGCATAGTATAATTTAGTACAAGTACAAATACAAGTACTAAGTACTTTATACAATTGTTTTCTACACTGAGAAAAAAAGACTAAATTTAAAATTCAAATAGTATTAATAAACTATTTACTAAATGTAAATATACATTTATTTAATACAAATCACTAATTTTATTTAAGTATCATTTTTTCGTATAAAGTAAATATTTATGCAACGTAAATAAATATTTTATTAGTATTATATTCGGATAAATATTTATTAAAATTTAAAAACTTTTCTCTCAGTGTATAAATGTTTTATTTAAGAGATATATATACACATATTGATTTCTGTTTTCATCCTTTTAATGTAAATTACAATTCTAAATGTTCCATTTTATCACGTCCATCTGACGTCCATTGGATATCCTGTGAAGGGATTGCCCACCAATTTTATAAACGGACATGAACGTCCACTGAATGTTCAAAAGATATGTAAAGCGATTTACGGATATTCTCATTAATTTTAAAGAACATTGAGGATGTCTTATGAACGTCCTTCGGATATAAATGTGCTGTCTAGGGATATGTCGCAGATTTCCATCCGCTCACATTTGGCGAGCGTTCAACATTTAGCGAGAAACGTGAGACATCACTTTTCTCTGAGAAATCTCGCTAGCTTATCTTTCAATTCGCAAGAATAGATCCATCTCAAATACCATTATTTACTTCACGGCGCATAAGCCTGCCACTAAACATATTTAATCAACTGCATCTGAAGTCGATTGAAGAAACAAGAATAAAACCTAATGAAGCACGGAGAAACGTAAGGTTGAGGAAAGCGAGAAAAGTTAAATTTTCTACTCCAACTTTGTGTTTGAAAGAGCTGATTCACAGCCAATCACAGCTTCATTAATTACTTCGTATTGACATGATTAATAATATATCGCACATATGTTGCCGCACGATAATTCGATGTTTATAGCGAATAAACAGCACGTACGCGTGGATAGCTCGACGATTCCCAGCCCGTATTCCAGCTCAATGCTAATTTTCATAAAAAAACATCGCGGCAAAGGCCGCTTTCGCCAGAAGCTATTTATACGTCGGGTAACGCCGTTCGAATGACGATGCGTGTAAAGTCTGACGCGCGTTACGATCTTGACGACGAACGCGGCGCGGCTCAGTCCGAGGAGCCTAGCCGCCGCGAATAATAAGGAAGCACTCTCGGTCGCGACACCGTTCGCGCGGTCATCAATTGCGTCTTGCTGCAAGCTTGATTAGAGCACAAAACACGGCGTCACGGCAGCCGCCACGGTGCTATTACGATCCGTTACACACTCGCGTGTGCACGAACGAAAGCCGCGCGTATGCATGCCGTTTGTTAATTGCACGGAACGATTGTGTGCGCCTTAGCGGCCACGTTTCTTATATCTCCTCCGCCGCTTTTCGCGATATGTAAATGGACTTTACCGCGTTCACTCTCGACATTTTACGATTGAGGATACGAGGCCCTAGAAGAGTTCATGATTCTTCTTGTACGAAAAAAAACATACCTATAAGACTAAGAAAAATTTATAGAGGTGCAACTATAAAAGTGAAAACTATACAAATTTATTTTTAAAAAACGTATTTATAATAAAACTTTAGTTGTGATAACTATAAAATAACTGGTATCACGGCAGCAATATTTGTGCAATTATCAGTTAATGAAATAGCGCCTAAACTATAATTACATAATTACATACTTTACTGCACATAAATTATAACAATTACATACTTCCAGTTTACGTACGATTAAGTACACGAGCAGAATAACAATGATAGCAATGAAGTAGTGATGTAGGGATGTAAGAGCTGGAAATGAACGAGAGATCCCGAGGGATCTTGAATATCATTCAGTTCAATTTTTCCGTTACGTATACGGAAAGAACAATTTTACTGAAACATAGATCTAAAAATAATTATGTTAAACCATTAAAAAATTTATATTGGACGTTTAAGCTGGTTGCTAGAATGTCAAAACTTTTTGTAGCAGTATTATCATGCTTGAACGTTATACATAATTATTTTGACAGTTCAACATTGAATTATTTTCTGATCTGTGTCTATAGCTAAATTTTTAGATCTTACAATAAAATTGTTTTTTCCGTGCTTGTATTATTAGTTCTAGTTTAGTTCTAGTATAATTCATCTAACAATTTTACTACAATGGTTACTGTATTTTTTTGGGTTCATATAGTTTATTATTAATTTTATTACAATTTTGTAGTAAAAATACAGTTGAGATAAGATTGGTTCACAAATTTAGTTGCTGATACAATTTTTTTTTCTGGGGTGTAACTAATTTTCACTTCGATAGACTGGGAATGACGGTGCAACAACTAGAGTCGAGAGGAGGAACTTGCTATGCCGAAGCGCTCCAGAAACATAATTGGATCAGGTACTTGCCATGCGTCATAAATAATGCCTAGGGCGGCGGATTGTAATTTCGGTCAAGAATTAATTACTGGTCGATCGTGTGGACACAGCTTAAGCGCTTGATCGCGTGTGCGTGATAGTCGGCGTGGCGTGATTCTACGCATGTCGAATTTAGAAAAACTAAAGAGTACACGCGCGCGTAATTGAAGAAGACTGAGCGAGATCGAAGTGGCTGAAACGAAAAAGCAAGTAAGGTTATCAAAGTCATATTTTGATTGGCATCTGGCATCGATCATTTCGGATTGGACGATGAACTTTAACATATACGTCAAATGTCATACACTCAAAGAAACAAATCGTATCGACAACTAAATTTGTGAACAAATAGCACCTCAATTATGTATTACAAAGTTATAATAAAAACAACAATAAGTTATTGAATTAAGAAGATGCACGGAAAAAAAAAGAATCAAATCGGCAATGTATTGTTTCATATTGTATAAGCAAAAATATAAAATCTACTTGGAAGAATTTATAACCTTAAACAGACATAATTTGTTTACATGAAGAAATAATTTTTTATTATAAATTCTTCTAAAAAGATTTTATATTCTTGCTTACGCAATATAAAACAATAAATTGTTGATTTGATACTAATTTTTTTCTGTGATATTGTAATGATATTAATCATTTGTAATAAAATTATTGAATAAATTGTAGAAAAGTAGTAATGCAAATGTAGATGACGAAAAAATTGAATCAAGTTTGAACTCGGGATCCCTCCTTCTCATTTCGAGCATTTAGAATCTTGTACAATTGCTCCACTACTATCATATTTATTTCACTCGTGTACTTCATAGTGTACGTAAACTGGAAATACATAATTTCGTAACTTATTTGTATTAAAGTCTATGTTACTATATAAATAATTGAGGTGCTGTTTCGCTATAAACTAATAGTTGCACAAATTGGTCGCGTGGTAATACAAACTATTTTATAGTTATTACACTTGTTGCAACTAAAACTTTAGTGACAATAATTATAAAATATGATAGTCTATTAAATCATGTGCGAATATTAATTCTCCACAAAAAGGATAATTTTGCTAAAATACAGATTTGAAAATAATTATGTTGAACAATTGAAAAATTTATATTGGACATTAAAAGTTGTTAAAATATCAAAAATTTTTATAGCAGTCATCATGCTTAAACGTCTTACATAATTATTTTGATAGTCTAACATAAAATTATTTTCTGATTTGTATCTTGCATAATTTTTAGATACTATAATAAAATTGCTCTTTCCGTGTAGAATTAATATACATGTAAAATTTGTATAGTTGTCACTTTTATAATTGTCAACACTATGAATATTTCTCTGCGTGTATTATCTACTGACACATCACATTTAAGTATACGTTCAATTTTGGAAAAAAATGTCGACTAAGGTTTGTCAATGATAAGCAAACGTTTTCATGTTCGCCCGTCGATTTCGCGTGCATCGCATGCAGAAGAGTGCGTAAAACTAACCGGCCGCGTTAATTAAAAAGCGGGCGTTGTCTCGGAATTTTGAACGCGGCCCAGATGTTGGAGCCCGATAGGAACAAGATTAATAATAACTTGGACGAAGTCTCGAAATTCTTCGTAACGCGCGAGAGTACAATATCGTGTGCCTCGTTTTGACGTAGCGTATTACCAGTTACGTCGATAATTATCGAATTGAGTGAAAGTTCGGCGGAGTTTTAATCGAATAATGGATCTGTAACGTTTTCTTCTCGCGCAAGTGCTTTATCGTATAGTGTAATACGAGTTCAAGAGAAATCCAAAATACGAGGTAACAGTATCAGCACTTGACTCGCGAGAAAGAAAGCAACGCGAACGTTATGTGTGTGAGCTTAAAACGTTATTTTTTCTTTGCACGTTTTAATTATTTATTCGTCGTTTTTATTTGTCGATCGCGATCGAATATATACAAAAGCCCGCTTACATTTAACATTTGAAATACTGAGCGGTCATCATTGACTATTTCTACTCTTTAGATTAACGTTATTTTTTGTGTAAAAGACAGGAAAATTCTACGAAATTCTTTGACTTTACAATTAATTATATCCTTTATACTTTGAAATATTAGATTTTTAATCGCGTTCTTTATTTTCATAAAAATTAAATCTCTTGGTCTTCTCCTTTCGGTGAGTAAGACACATTGATACATCTGGCGTTAATGCGTTTGAAAGTGAAGGCAAATAGATTTTTGTTTTTGTCTCGACTGCATAGCTCGAATATCTTCGACATCGATAAATAAAGCGGGCCGTCCCCGGCTCCCGCAGGACTCACTCATTAATTTGCTTTAATGCACTGCAACGCGTTGTGTGATCCCGCGGGGCTTATTATCAATTAAATTACTGAACGTGCCATAATTCAAGCAGACAACAATTAGCGAATACGCGATCACTTTTCTCTTGACTTGTGTAAGATATTCACGTAAGTTGAAAGGAGCCAAGCAAGATTTCACATTTGTTAATTATTAATATAAAAGTCATAAAATTATAAATACCAACAAGAGTCAGCACAGAATGCTCTCTCGTGCGCACATAAATTTATAATACAAAAAGAAATTTTAAAAAAATGATGATAAACGTTTGAATCTTTAGTTTGAGCATCTTTGGTACAAAAAGGGATATATAAATTTACATCGCGTAAGAATAGATAAATTGTGTAACAGACCGCAATAGCATTAAATAAAGATGTGATGTTTCAGTTAACGAATTGAATATCAATGATTGTGTGTTAAAAGAAAGAAAACAATAATGAAATCCATTATAGAAAATATTGCAATTATATTGAGAAAAAAATTTGTTAAAAAACTAAAATATTTACTCCGATACGAGTCAATTAAACATTGGGTTGATTCAACAATTATTTAATTGCACAAAAAAGTTCACTTATGTTAACCATTTAAAAATTTTTAACTAAAAATTAATTAAGCTAACTCAATATTTAGTTGCACGCGTCGAACTAAATAGTATACATTTATATTATTAATTTTATTTTTTTAACAAATGTTTTTTTAATGCAATAATCGAAGATTATACGTAAATGTAGACATTGAAAAAATTACTATGGTTGTTACAACAAATTCTCTATGTTTAGAAAAGAAATATATGTAAATTCAAGTTATATTGATATGACATTGCATACTACTGTTAAAATCTGGTCCTCACAACTGTAATTCTCATGACAAGTAACACATAGTTATAATATCTTTGTACATAGTTGCCTCAACCAAAGGATTATTGCTATTTCTCCAATGTGGTCCGCAGAACAAATAATATGATTAAGAAATTCGTAAGTTATAGTTGCATTGCAGCAATAGAATAGAAAGCAACAGTATTACTTTACAGAGAATTTTTACAAAAAAGAAAGTGTGTTATTGTGATTCTTCTTGTACATATTTATATCCCAGTCGACGAAATGTTTGTAGTATGCCAGCAGATAAGCAACAACTGTGTCCGCATTAAACTCGTGTTCTTCCGACAGAGTCTGCCGATGTAACCTAAGTTAATCTAACGGCGACTAAAATTATGCTTGATTTCTGTTGCCAATTTTCATCAAACTGCTACACTGCGTATTAAGCTGCTCCGTTTCTACCACTAATTTACTACTAAGTGCTGCATGTGAACAGAGTCTATTATATTTCTAATAGCATACTATCGTCATCATTCGCTTTACAACTATAATTTAATTGTAATATAACAGTATTATCAGATGATAATACGGTTATATTATGATTAAATTATGATTATAACATCCATATAGTAGCTGTACTTGCTAAGATTGAGGCAACCATATATAGGTCATCAAGGTTCTATAATACTATAGGTTTCATAACTCTTTTACATGAATAGGTAAAAAATAGCATTACTCTGTTGAGGCAATCCTTAATTTTTTTTTCGTGTACCACACTGTATTAAAACAAAAATTGCAACTTAATAATAAGTCGGATTAATAAGCCATAGATAATTTATAGATTTATATAAAAATTATTTCCTTTTTAAATAATAAATTTATGTACATAGTCTGTTATATATATATAAACTCTTTTTTTTTTTTTTTAAATAAAAATAAGTCAGAACTCAAAAGATATAAAAGCACTAAAATATTATATTTATTATTTATATATATTATAGAGTTTAATACATACATATAATGCATAAATAAATAATAAATATTACATTTTATATAAACTATCTAAGATCCAATAAATCTAAAAATTAAATTGTATCAGATTTTGTAATCAATTACATCCAAATAAACCGCGACCAAAATATTCAAGAAACAAACAAAATAACATTGAGAAGCATCAAAAACTAAATGCAGCTCGACGCCTTGTAGATTGTAAAAGTACATCCACAAATATGATCGTGAGACATAAACTCCGAGACATAGTTGACGAACTTATGGCTGAAAGGAGCGCGAGGTCATGAAACACCACAAAATCCGGATGCTCTCGAAGTTTAGCGTTGGCTCTCTCTCTCTCTGCCTCTTTCAACCATTTTTCCCTTTGCCTCGTTGTACCCTCCTTCTCAGCGCCCGCGGGAAATGAAACTTCATCTAGACAACACCGTGGGTTGGGTCAGCGAGCCGCTAATGGCCCGAGATGTCGCGTGGTATCGTGCACCACTCAGACATCGTGCGCCCGGTCATTCGCGGTGCGCCGACCGTTTTTCTTCTCCCGCTCCGCGCTCATTTCATTTTTTTCTTTTGCGGCGCGTCCCGCGTGAGGGATGAATTTTTCCGACAATAGCGGATGACCTGGGTGGTCTCGGCGTGTGGCAACGGCGTGTAGCAAGTGCGTGCATTCAGCCGAAGGCCGCATATTGCTTCGAACGCCCTAATCGATTCCACGATTTCAGAAAAACAAACGAACACATTGTAAAATAAACTTTTTTAAAGTAGATTTATGTAGGGGAGATCTACTGAATGCGTACCGGTCGCTTAAATCGTATTTCATTAATACTTTGTATTTTTATATAATATAAGCAAATAGTAGTGGCAAAAATATGATATAAAGAAATCAGTATACTAAGGAAAAAACGGTTGCAATTAATATAATTAATAATATAATCTATAATCATTATTGGTGCCAACTATATATTTATACATTTTAATAACGTAAATTATTAATTGTTATTAATTATTACAGTTATTAGTTATTATTAGATAAATAGTAAACTTTTTAAAAAAAGATAAAAAAGATGCCTAGTGTCTGTGTTTCTCGAATAAAAAATTTTTGTTTCAAGTGGTAATACTTTTAATTTTTTTAAGTAAAATCTAAACAATATGTATAATATTATCCAAAATATCGGGTAAAAAACTCGATTAAAAAATAGATTCCCCCTCTCCCCAAGAATTTTTTTATTTGTACTTAAAAACTAATAAATGTAAATTTATAAAAGATTTATTATTTATTTTGAAAACTTAGCTCAAAGACTGTAATCAACATTTTTAAAAAGCTTACAGAGACAAAATAAAAAATTAAAACATAAAAACACGTTTTTCCATTTTTTAAAAAAGTGTTCCAATGTACGCCCATAGTATATAGAAAAACTAATAAATGTAAATTTATAAAAACATGTATTATTTATTTTACAAATTTAGCTCAAAGACTATGTAATCAACATTTTTAAAAAGTTTACACAGACAACGTAAAAAATTAAAAAATAAAAACACGTTTTTCCATTTTTTTAAAAAAGTACATTTTTCAACGTACGTCCAAAGTATATAAAAAAAAGTTGAAAAAATTCATGAAGTTAGTTTTTTGTACGTTTAGATAATTTTTAATCATAAAAATACGAAAAATAATTGCCACAATTTCTACGAAAAATATAAACATTGAAAGATAATCGTACATGTAAAAACCGCAAAAAATTTGTTGGCGTAAGATTCAAATGTACATACATATCTTATGACATTAATTAAAAAACCCAATAATCTCATCTGAAATGTACAGAAAGCAACCTATCACTTTCGTGGCTTTTACAGACATAAAAAAAAGAATGTTGCCCCAGGCAGATCATATTAAAGATCTTCTTAGGAGAAGTCAAATTAAAAACAAAGACTTTTTCTATTATAATACTCGCTTATGGTACTGAACAAAAACGCTACTTTAGAATTTCAAAATAGGAACAATATTTATCTAGGCACAAGCAAGTGGTGAATTCACGAATAGTAAACGTTAAAATTAAACTTAAAAAATTCGCAAATATTATATTGCATTAAGTACGAATAAACAAAACGTATAAAAATCAGTACAAAATTAAAAAAATAGATTATAAAATAAAAAATAACTTAAATAGCACGTATTTAACAACATTCCCCTATTTCTTCGATCGAGGTATTACATGATAAAGTTAGAAAAGATAAGTAGTATTGCAATTGCTTAACGATATTTTTATTATATAATATTTTATGTCTTAAATATGTTTTTATTTTATTTATCTGTAAAATGAGTTTTACGAACTCATTGCTCTCTGAAATGCGCACGTTTTGTCTCTTCTCTTTTTGTCTTCTCTCTCTCTCTCTCTCTCTCTCTCTCTCTTTCTCATTCTCTTCTGTTAAAGGAAGTGATTGCATCTGGTCAAATATTAATCTTTGTACGCTGTCATGCGCAAGACTTGAGGAACTTATTCGTTGGTGTTCCTCCGGTGTTCCCTTTTCGCGAGCAGCGCGCTTAGTGCAAATTTATAACATTCCGATTGAGCACGTTTAATTATCGTTGATGAAGACAGCGATTTTACGCGTCGCACGCTGTTCGAAACATTGGAAACTGCAATAGCCTGATGTATTGATAAAATTTTAACTACTCCCTGGACAAACGAGGGTATAATGTTTGACAACGGGGTGATATCGCAGTCTTGTGGTTATAAAGTGTGCCCGCAAGTTCTGCACAGTGGATCGACAAACCGAGTACAGTATCGTTTAGTTTCGTAATAATGAATATCGAGGAAGTTTAACCGTAACTACGATTTCATCGTGTTCTTGTCTCGAGTAAAGAAATTCACTTTACAAAGTCAAACGTCACTTGATTTACTTGATTCGCCTTTCTGTTGAAACTTTACACTCAATTAATTGATAATGCAAAATTCGGTACTTCAACGAGCAATTGTATATTTACGAACAGTCAACTTAACGGAAGTTAGTCCACATATGTATTTTCAGAAAATACTGCAATTAGCAATTCTTTTAAATTACAATGATTTTATTAAAGAAAGATGAATAAAACATTACGTGTATTTATTATAAGTTACAAGACAGTCAGTCGCAATTATTGAATTTTTCATTAATCCTAAATGATTTTATATCCATACCAGCTTTTAAAATATTTTTTGGTCGTAACAGTAATAATAGATTAAATTAGAAGATGAGCCAAGATAGTCATAGCAAGATCTTGATGTTGAAATAATATTTCATATGTTTTAATTTATACAGAACTGCGCGCCGCGTTATTTTTGGTTTCAAACACAGCTCTTGAAAATAAAACATAATTAAATTGAAAATTAATTAAATAAATACCGATGCTAACTTGCAACTCTAAAATCCCCCTTTCCCGAAAAAGTAAAAAGTAAAAAGTTTGTTGCGAAAAATATTACTTCGACCGAGGTTTGAATCTAGATCCCCCAACTATCCGGGTGTCTTAGCCAGTTCGACCATCAAGGTACTTGAGTAATAATAGTATATATCTTTAATATGTTAATCTAAACTATGACTTTTAATACATGAAATCGATGTTAACAGAGAGAGAGAGAAATAAAATAAAGAAAGAAGAATAAACGTGCATTTGCCCTCTATAGTTTCGAAAATATTCTCCAACGATATCACAATCGACATTTTTCCCGCGCGTTGACGCACCTTTGTCTTCTTTCTTCGGTAACGAAGAACCTGGCTGGCAAAAGAGGCCAGAAATGAGTTCTCAGCGACGATGGGCGAAACAAAAGTGCCCTTTAGTTTAAGGAGACCCGCGACGCGAATACCAGGCGCCTCTGCGCGGACATAATTAATCGCTGTCTCCGACACCCGCCATGGTCCTCATAAATTACATCTTTCTCGCACCCTCTTTCTCTTTCTCTCCGCCGCACTTTCTTTCCATCGTGCAGCTTAGAGTTTATGTCGTAAACTTTTCATCGCTCGTACAAACGTCGCCGAGGATTCTCGGCGCGTTAATGAAGTGCTTCCACGTCATCGAGTTCGCGCTCGTCGAACATTACAGCGGTACCGATAACGCCGCTATCTACATACGACAAACATGAGACACGTATGTGTGTGATAAATCGTCAATAAGCCCGGCCGTTTGTCCATTCGTCCGCGTGTAAAACGTATCGAACGTACGCAAGGAATCGCCGCCAGTCGAATGCTCATTTTTCACGCCCGCTGATGGATTTCCACGCAACGCTCCCGAGAGATCAACCATGTTCTTCTCGGTGAAAGATTTGCTGCGAAACAGTTGTTGTCATCATTAATTTATCACCGATACAGCTATCGCCTATCCCGACCCCGGCACCACACTGTTATTCGCTTACTCGAACCACCCAGCATCCATGATCTTAATTTTATTTTCTTTCAATTACACGCGTACACATAGTCGCAATATAATTAGCTCACACTTCGGATTCACTATGAAAACGGGATTAAAATATAATTTGAGCGTTGCATTATGCGCGCAGGACGATGTGTAAATCGATGCCCTCCTCGCCGAAAGTATCAAACGCGCGCGTTCCACTTCAGCCGGAAGCGAATTTCTTCGATGTGATTTTATCGTCTCTCATAGGAACTTTATTTCGCGAGAAGACGGTCGCGCGCGAGGAGACAGATCGAACGGGAATACGAAATTACGAATGAGAAACGCGTTCCGCGACTGTTCTTATTTCTTTTACTTAGCGCAACTTTTGAGTGAATCGGGAAAAACTTCGAGTGTCTTCATAGCCACGCAAGGACTGTGAAAAAGAAAAGAACCGCTGTTCACTCGTCATAGTAGCGTCTATTATTATTATTATTATCCGAGTAACGCAGTTTTGTTACAAAAAGGTACATACAAAGATGAAAGCCTCGCGTTTTTCAAAGAAAAATGGAATCCGAAGATGTGGTTTAAACGTTTCGAGTAATATGATATGATATTTGAATTGGTTATTTGAGAAACAGCATAAGTAAAAACCTCATTTTTAGAAGAATTTAAAAATTATCTACATTGAAAAACAAATTCAATAATAATAATTAAGTTTTAAAAAAATAATTTTAATTAAATGCTTTATAATCAAATATTATCGGTAATATTTAATAATTGTGTTAATTATATTAATGGTAATTAATCGGATACTAAATATTATTAAATAATAAGTTACTTTTTAACTAAACGTTTAATTAAAATTATTTCACCTAAACTTAGTAACCATCGTCTAAGCTTGATTATTATTACTATACCTTTACAATGTAATTTTTACAATTACAGTTTTAAAAATAATTAAAAATATGTAAACAATCTTATTATATTATACGCTCAGGAAGTAAGATATATATTTCTATTAAAATTTATTTTAAGAAACTAATTTTGAAAATTGTTTGTTTTTTAATGAAATGAATAATTTTCAAATATAACATAAGATTTTTTAATTGAAAAATTCTATAAATAACTAACTCTTCTAGGAATGTTACGAAATAATAGATTGCATTTTTAAAAAATGTATGCACAATTTTATTGTTAACAAATACACAATTTATAAAAACAGCAAATTCATATAACATTCCTCCCCTTCCTCACGTGCTAAAAAAATTCAAGGATTTGAGTGTATTTTTAGAATGTAAAGAAATCAATCAATAGCTTATGGTGTCTTTCATGTGAATGGCAGTTTTGTAAACTGGTATGTAAAATAGGAATGCTTGATAAATATGGTATTTGGAAGAAATTGTGTATCTAGTTTCCCAAATTCTGCATCCCTTAATATTTTAATTTTTATAAACGTAGACTTATTAAACTTTTATAATTAGTTTTTTTTTAATAAATTTTAAAAAAGATAAGTTACACTTAACATATAATATAATGAGACATTGTTTACATATTTTTAATTATTTTTAGAACTGTAACTGCAAGAACTACATTGTAAAAAGAGTTTAATAATAACAATCAAACCTAAATAATAGTTGCTAAGCTTTGATGAAATAATTTTAATTAAAGTTCAGTTAAAATAATTGGTTATTATTATATCAATATAATGTTGTTCTTTAAAAGATTCATTCATTTTTTTTTATGATGTACACAAAGAGGATTAATCAAAAAGGAAATTGCTGGTTCGCACTGTTTATTGAGAACATTTTTATTTCATCGAGTTTCATGTACCCCTTTTTCCTCTCAACGCCAAAGCTAGAAATCATCGTCATCTCGTCGACTTCCGTATGTTCTCGCGCGGTCCACGGAAAACGAGATCATATGACCGACCGCATATTTTCGTCCCGAGAAATTTAATATCGCGGAATTCTCAGCGGAATGTCACGCGCCAACTACGATCGAGATGGAGAAAAATATTCGGTATATCCGATACCGATTACCACGCTGCGCGGAATTAGGTTCCGCGTGATCCGCGCGCATACAACGTTCGCTTCAACAAACTGCAAAATCAGATACACAGAGTTTCGCACAGTAAAGCAATCAAAAATATTTCGGATTTGGATACATGGGAAAAACCAGTCCGAGATTTTTCCGCGGCATATCTCACAAATATGAGTAAAGTTAAATAACGATCAATTTAAAAAATTTTAATGAATTTTTATAAGTATCGATCTCTGCGTAGCGCAATATCGATCCTTTTTAATATTAACCAGTTTTTTTCCCTCGCGAGACTCTTTCTCGTCAAATCTCTCATGCGTAAAAAAAGCAGCGGTTGGGTCATATAGGGTAATGCGATCTCCGTAGAGTCGACAGGCAGAGTCGCGTCGTTATCTCTGATCCCGTCGCACGCATCTTCCACATGCTCCCTCCAGCAAAGGTTGGTGTGCTCGGAGGCTAACGACGATTATTTGTAGCTACGGTAATTTACGAAACGACAACCTTGGGAGGTCGTAACGGCTCGCAGGAGGCACTGCTATGTGTGCAGCATGCGTCTCTGGTCTGTTTGTTTTAGAGCCTGTCATAAGGTACGCATAAGAATCTCGCCGGGTCGGCTTAATGGCTCATCTGCCAATTTATCGTTCGGGTTCGGATGCGTGCCTTTATGGATCGTAAAGAGCCAAAGTTTCGACGGCATTTAAAGTCCAATTACTTCGGTAATAACGCCGAATCGCGGCTACATTGTTGCGCGCAGACTTCATCAACAGTGCACAGTAGTCACTGTGCGTAATATGTCACTTTAACTCGCGCTAGCTTCACGTCGGAAATCAAAGCGAAATGAATGTCCCGTGTCCGCATAAAATCTGCGCCGTTGAACGCAGGCAGCTCCACGTGAATTTTTCGTCTGCAAATTAATAACCGTACGGGGAATTATTGCATTCGAGAATGTTAGATTAGGTCGGTTTAATTAAACCCTCGACGTAGTCCAACACAGGTGGAGCCGCCTAAGCGCCTGGAAGAGAGCATGCTGCGGCATAGAGCAAACGGCCAACGAGCAAATCGTCTAAACGGGACGAAAATGCCCGGGCCGGGCGAATATTTTTGCGTCGGCAGTGCCGGCAAATTGAATGCAATTTATTACGCGCCATTACATAAAGGCCGCGGCCCGCTCGGCACGAGCCCTCATATTTTATGATAAATAACAGGTTGACCCCTCGACACGCAGGATATATGGTGAATTAATGGTGACCGTTTGGGCAAAAGTACGTACGGTACGTCTGGTGGATTCAAAATTATTAGCGGCGACCGCCACTCGAATAACTCAATGCACGGAATGTCTTCTTTTTTTTTTGACGAGCCAGAGATTCTCTAAATATCTTGGTCCATTAAAACGCGCGCCTGTTCTGACCCGATTTGCCTCGCCGCGGTGTCTCTACGTAAAATCATGAATTCCGTACGCATGGTTGTAACTTATCAATAAACTTGAATGAAAGTATATCGGATATTAATTAATTTTATGGTATACGGAGAAGATTTTATTGGTATTCCCATTTATTTGATGATAATCTTTTTTACTCTTATACATTGGCGACTACTGAATTAATTTTTTGGGAAACTATCTAGAAATTTGAGTAAATATTAATGTTTTGAAATAATTTTGAAATCAAAATTGTAAAAACTTCTTCGAATGGTTCATAGTAAAAGTAAATATAAATGAACAACAAATTCGATATAAATCCTTCATAATTTTTCTTAGGATAAAGAGAGGATCATAGAGATACCCGTTGACATAGATAATGTTAAATTAATTTTCAATTTAGTTTTACAATATTACAGTTCTAATCCAATTTGAGAGCTGTATTTGAAATCGGAAGTAATGACACACAGTTCGAGAGAATTGGAAATTATATTTAAAATCACACGTTATTTCGGCATTAAAATCTAGCTGACCGTTCAGGCTTGTCAATTATTGTTTGTATTTTCACACAGCGGTATTCTTATTAAAACATAAATGAATTTTAATATGTTTAATAGAATTGTAAAGAGACAGAGAGAAAGAAAGAGGGAGAAAAGGTAGAAACGGAAGTGTTCTTAGGATCTACAAAGCTCTTAAAATATCTCTGGGAAGGTCTTAAAAAACTGCACTGAAATAACACAATCCAGAAAATACGCGCGCCTGGGGTACCCGCGGAAATTTCATTCCACGCCGAGAAAGTGGAAATCTTCCTCTTCCGCTAAGCGGCTCCACGAATATAATTAAAACCGCGCAATAATAAGGCGCGGTGATATGATTTCTGGCAAAGTTCATGGCAACGCGCGTGGGAAAGGTGCAAGATATAAGAGACGCAGCTCATTTACCGAAAAAAAATAATGGAAAACCCTGGCGAGTGTAGAGAGAGGAATCAGCGACGGTGGTTACATTCGTGGCAATTCAGATTTGCAACCGGAAAAGAGAGAGAGAGAGAGAGAGAGAGAGAAAGGTCAAGCAATTAACGTATTTTAATCAAATTTTGTCATCGATTTATTTCGGCGTTAATGTACATCTCTCTTTTGAGTTTACTTTTCAAACGTTTACTCTTAAAAGCAAACACAATTTGAAAATTAATTTATAATAAACACGCGAATGTGTTAGCGATTAATGCCAAACTGCAGCAGGCGTGTAACAGCGGTGCGTGCGAACTAATGAAAAACGGTAGATCGCAGGGCGTAAACGCAATGAATAATTGCGAATGGGTTTCGTAAGTAACGAACACGCGTGATGGATCGTTCGTGGCTGCGGGCGGGGAAAACGCGAATTCGAAATCCACCGGCGAGAGAAGCCCCGTACAAAAATGACGCTCCACCTTCGAGGAATTCGCGGCGGTCATTGTAGCGCGCGGGTATTTATCACGAGGCTGAACGGAAAGAACGCACGAGTAACTGTACATAATACGTAGCGAGAGGCGCAGAAACTCAAAGATAACGCCGAACGAATAATCGTCTGAATTCAAGTCGGGATAACGTGATAGCAGATCGCAAGAAACGCAGGAAGGTACTAATCAAAATATCTCAGACGTTATCGTCCATTAAATGAAGTGAACAGAAAAAGAGAGGAGAAAAGGAGGCGAGAAGGAGATTGATTAATTGATTGAGTGTTTATTACTGTTCTAGGGCAAGCCCTGCAAGAATAGAACACGTACAAAAACGGGCAAGAAAAAATTATAAGGCAAAGCAATTGAAAGAATATAAGAAAGAAGAAATTAAACAAAAGAAAGAAAAATAATGCAGTGCCATTTAAGATCAGAGAAAGAGAAAAACCGAGTACAATAAAAAATAAAAATAAGAAAATAAATACACAAAGTAAAATGAATGGATATAAAAGTGCCAAGTCGAGGAAGCAAGTAACAATAATCAGAGAAAGAGAAAGAGGAAGAGAATGCGCGGTATCATCGTAAATAAACGAGCAACTCGGCTCATGTAAAATATCGTCACTCTAATCAAACGAACGAAGCCGTACTCTCGTTTGCTCGGAATCGTCCTGCGTTCACGACGAGCCGTATCCGACTTGACGTCGACTCGCCAGATGGTACCGTTTCGCCTGCGTTCATTAATTAGCGTGTCGTTCGTTTAATCTGTTGCGCGTGCACGGAATAATTCCACGCGGAAAGCATTCGCCGCAATATCATTCCGAATTGAACACAGATAATTGGACACTTGACTTCCTACCTTCACCGAGGCAGCTGACGAAAGGCCAAACTGTCTCTTTTAGAGAATTTTAGATGCTCTTCTTTTCCCTTCGAACTTGTTCCTAAGTATAAAGTTTCGGGCGGGAATTAACTTCGAAATAACTTTGAAACTGACCATTAACGCAAACTTCATTATAAACTTAATAAAAAGTCGGATATGCTCACAATTGTGTCTTTCGATTTAAAGAGTATTATTATTATTATGGACAAGTTTGCATTCCACACAAATCAGACGCAAAATAATTAAGATTGTAAATGTCGAGAAACCTGCATATTTATTTAACATTCTAAAAGATACAAAATACAAAAATAAAACCGCGTGAGAAAGATACGAGAAAGTTGCTGAGTGCATATCGGTCACAAAAAACGAATCTCATCAATATTTTATATTTTTATTTGATGTAAGGAATATAATTTAGTGACAAAGATATGAAATAAATAAGAAATGAGTAATAAGACAAAAATTTAAAGGTTTTATCTAGTTTTGTGTGCTAACAATACTTTAAAAAATTAGCTATAGATGCTAATTTTTTATCAATTTAAATAGCACGTAATGATGTAATCATATGTAATTTTATTCTAAATTATTTATTCTTATATTTTTTAAAAAAAGGTACAGTATTTTATATTTATTGTATATATAATACGTGCAATTATTATAAAAATTAAATCAATATTTTTATGAAATCTATTAAGTTTGCTAGATTATATAATCAAATTTATTACAATAAGTAATATTAATGCAAGACTAATAAGTGCGTATCGGTCACAAAGAGTATAGTAAAACTAATAATTTATATATATATAAATATATCAATAGGAGAAATTTCAAGCTAATTTTATTTTGGTATTTTTATCTTTTTGTTATTGTTGTTATTGTTATTTATTAATTATTAAATATTTAAATATTTTTCTATAATAAATAAATTAATACAAGTACTAATAAATATTACTAATAAAATAAATAATATTTAATCATTCTATATAATTTTAATTATTTTAATTCATAAATTCGAGACTTTCAAAGGCGATACGATTTAAAAGACCTATAAATACGATTTAAAAGACCTATAAATACGACTTGGGCAATCAGTTTTGCAACATATTGCACGAAGGTAAATACTAAATTAATTTGTTATTGGTGAAAGATTAAACATGTAGTAATAAGTACCTAAATCATCAAACTACAATTTTTAACGTTTAAAAAATTTAGTTGCTTTTGCGAAATACATGTAAATAAAAAAATATTTGTTTATACTAAATAAAACTATGTTTATATTAACTAAATAGTATGATAGATTTGAACTAAATTACTTGTTACAAGAAATCATTTTTATCTAGTGTACTTGCATACAAATGATTATCAAATGGGAGATACTTATAACACAAATATCTTGAGTGTGATACGTAGTGCAGATTAAACAATGCAATGGTTGTATTTTATATCAAGCTACAAGATTCAGAGGCAGGCCCAACAATCCTTCGATGCGTGTCTCGAGCACTACGATACAATTAGCAGAAAATACAGCGATCAATGTTACTGCTGTTACGAATAAAGACGAGTCTTTGCGTTAACCGCTTCATCTCGATCTCAGTCACGTTCACGGAGCGGATACCTTTGCAATCTTATATATGGCATTATGACTGATCATTAGGGAGCCCAGCTTTCGCCCGAAGTGGATCACTTTGAATTTTAATCGTGCCGACCAATCATCGATACATCGGCACGCCGTTGTAAAAATCTGCCAATATGCATCCAATATAGTGAAATATCGTGCTTACGGCGCATTCAGAAAATTCCTTACTCGCCACCCGCAGACTGAGAATCACTTAATTGTTCGTTCGATTTGTTCGCGCCTCAAATATTTCAGCAGTTGAAATTGCAGTGACTTAATTACAGGCATGTAAGAGGCGGCGCATACGTTCGCAATTAAGCCCCAATATTCCTGCTCGATTATAGTCTACATTCCTCTGCGCGCGCAAGCGGCATTAATTGGACATAATTACGAGACGCAATCAGTGATATTTCGGGATTGTTAGAGCTTCAGGAAGTTATGTATATATAATTTTGAGTTAAAGACTGCTTCAATTTTGTTTTAATTTTGTAGATTGAAAAGAAGATAAAACAGGAAAAATAGAATTACTGCACCAGTCGTTAAACAATCGCCAGTAAATAACTGTTTAAGAAAAACATCAAAATAATAAACTACAAATTATGGTAAATGGTCTAGTTAGTAACGGTGTCTCGAATATTAGAAATTCGACCTTAAATGCTTTCTTCAATACAAAGATTAGAGTTCTGCCTTTAATAAAATAATAAAATAATTAGTAAAATCCTTAAGAGTTCAGATAAAATTAAATGCACTTGTGTTAATAAGTTAATTTATATGTAATATAATTTTTATATTAAAAAAAACATTTAAAATCGAATTTAGACATTATTAGTAATTAGGTCAGTTACTTTATTTAATACATTTTAGATTTAATTTTCCTACAGAATCGATTAAAATATTATTTTATACTTTAAAATGTAATTATATTAAATCTTTCTTATTTGTTTGACTAATGCAGTGGCCCTGTAATAAAATATAGAAGAAATATGAAATATTTTCTAAAATAATTTCTAGAGAAATAAGAGACTGTTCCCTAGAATTCTCTTCGCTAAAATAATTGCAAGCCAATGGACAAGTGAATTGATACGGCGTACATTGAGAAGATTACCTGTTACCACTAATCGAGATTACTACTCGGTGAACGCGGTTACAACGCCGTTGCAAATTTAAGTACACGCCACGACAAAGATAAAGCCGTTGCGCGCAACCAATGCTCGTCGACGTTTACGAACTTTTGCAAACAACGTGCGGAATCGCGCGAGAGCATTCGCAAACAGAGGAATGCGCGAGACCCTCTCACATACTTGTGCGCTCGTACATACATAACGGTGATTTCGTGGGTACACAAACACGCGCGTGCACCAAAGTATCTCGTACATACCTGGGCATCTTTGCCTGTGCGCGGCTTAAAGCCGCTTAACGATGGGAACTGTGGTCCACGCCAGGTATAAATGACGGAAGTATCCGACGACGTATTCGACAACGGTATTACTCGTTTATCCGCATAAAACGCACAGACCGTCGTCGTGACGAACCCAAAGAAGTGACGGCTGGCTTTTGTGCCGACATTCTGTATGCGCGTATCAACGTCGGCCACTTAATTAGATTAGCAAGTGAGTAGGTATGGTACGCAAGTATGGTATATTTGATACAATACGATTGATTACACTAGTGTCAACCGCGGGGTTTCCTCATGAAACTATCCGTTTCCCGATGATACTATTGGATTAGTCATATATGTAAAGAGGAAAAGGTGGTAATACGACTCCCATTTCCATTTTGCATATTAACTTTGGTAATAATTAATATTTTGAATTGAAAACTTAACGATTATGTCAATGTATGGTTCAATTGATTCTAGACTCAAAGTTATAAAATATTTATTACTTAGAACTTTATTTATAAAAATATGACAACACCATGTATATTTTGAAAAAGTTTTAAAATGCTTAAAAGTAAAAAATGCCTTGTAATAAATATCAACTGTTGTGTAATAGCATATTATATTAGCGCCAGTGCATACCTATAGATTGTTAAACAAATGATTCCATAAGGAGTTGTACTGTATATCACACAGAATTTGTTATCTAATAACGGATATTGTATTACGACCATAATACGTACAAGGTCCACTTTCTCCTCTAATATGAAATAATAGAGGAGAAGATGATACTATGGCTGTAGACATTACGGCTACCCCTGTCTCCGTTATTAGATGACGAATTCTACAATTGCTTACGGAATTATTTGTTTAGTAACCCGTCGTTTTCCACATTGTTAAAAACGTCATGAAATTCAATATATTTTTAAGCCAAACATTAAATTTATATCACATTAAATTTAATATATCCATAACTGAAAAGTATGTACATGAAATTTAATGCACTTTTGACAACTTTAAATGTTTTTTGTACTTGCTTGAAATTTGCTTCCGTTACATTACATTAAATTCTGCTGCCGACTTTTAACAGCGTAGTGCTAATAGCTGACAATTATTATAAGGCATTTTTACTTTTGAGTACTTTGAAATTTTTTCAAGATACATTTTAACACTTAATTACACATACTTTCTTAATGTTTTTAAACTTGAGCGTATTATCACACGAATAAATGTACACTCAAGTATTTTTTTTCTGTTATTTAAGTTTTTATTCGTTTGTATATATTTCAAATTATACAAAATTAAACAATAACATATGATTTTGTTAATTCTTTAAGCAAAATTTCATATAATCGAAATACTTATTTCTTCGTTAATTGTTACTTTAGAGGGCTGTGTTCAGAAATATTATAGAGATATCATTTTGTTTGTTATTTAATAAACATAAAATGATATCTCTAATGATATCTTTAATGTTTCTGAACACACAGGAAAATTCTAAACGATGAAAAATTAAAAATATAATTTTGTAACAAAATATTGGGTTTTTTCGCTAAACCAATTTTTAAATTTATTTTTAGTCATATTATCACCACTTTTTCTCTTTCATCGATTATGCAGTGCGTTACATTTTTTATAAATCACGTTTCAAGTAATAAGTATTTCATTACTTTAAGTCCATATTAACGACGAATACAATCGCTAAAGTTTCAATATAAAATTTGATTATTAATAAAGTTGTTCATTAAAATGAAATGGGTGCATTTTACCCTCTTCTTCTATACATATATTAGTCCGCTATTTTGAATTTTTAAAAAAATCATACAAAGCATCAAAAAATTGACATTTCCATGAAAATTTTAAGCTTTTTCAGATTTCAGCTCAAAAATTGAATAGAGAGGAGGAATGGCCTTTTTGACAAAGAAAAAGTCCTATACATATATACGTATATAAAAAAAATATATATACACAATAATTCACTACAACGTTTATGCTAGTCATTTTTTTTCAGTAACTAGCAATTTCATTATCAGATACTTATCGGCACGCGTGCCAAGTTTACGTACGTCCATATACGAGCGCGTGTTAAATGTGGCTTGAATGCAACAAACGGGACGATCACATTTCGTACTTTCGCCGGTATCCCTCGGTGCGCGAACGGCAGTGGAAATTAGATTTATATCGCGTCGTCGTCGACGACGTTATAAAACAGTCGTCACAAAAATTCGACGATCCGTGACGAGAATATACGGGCAGATCTTGCCACGCGGATGCGCGCGACAAGATTTTTAAGCGACGTCGCGACGTGCAATCGCCGTAAGCCCGATATCTCGTTAAGAAAAAAAAAAAGCCGAGACAAGTTAATTACCGTTATCGACTTACGTAAGGAAACGCGTCATTCGAACAGGACGATGGTGCACGGGGCAAATCGCACTGCGATTTACTGGCGAGGTCGGCGGCAGCGCTTAGAACGTATCCCTCGCGGGGTACATAAATTCCACTAGGAAGATCGGCGAGGCAGCGCCGCGAGATACGGAGAAATTCGCCGGTATCGGTTAACGCCGCGCCGTAGCGTTTTCGAGCGACATCGATAGCCGCGGCGATTTGCGGCCGGATCGCGAGGATCTCTCAATTAAGATACGCATTAAGATACTCGTATAACGCTAGAGCGATTTTCTCGGAACAACGCCGCGCCATTGATAATTGCTAATTGCGCCGGCGTCAGTTAACGAGGAAACATTCGCACCCTCCGGCCACTGCACTCTCTCTTTCTCCCTCTCTCTCTCTCTCTCTCTCTCTCTCTCTCTCTCTCTCTCTCTCTCTCTCTCTCTCTCTCGGCTTTTTGGTAAACTTCGAGCGAGGCGTAAAAATTCAATAAAAACGAATTTATAAGGCGCATCGTGAAGTTTATATAATTCAAGATTCGCGCGTCAGTTGAGGCGCGCGTATGTAAAAAGAAAGTTACTTATCGCAGGTTGCCGAAATCATCGGGGTTTCTTTCGACACGAGATACAGAGGATTGCCTTGACGCAAAACGGCACACTCGTCGCCGCGTGCATGGCACTTCGAGAAGCAAAATTTTTGGTTGCGTAAAATATTTTACACGACTTCCAGCCAGTTATCTCTTCTCCAATTTCACGCGCGCCGCCGAACGAGGCACCAACGTATACGTACACCAACGTATTCGCATCTGCCACGAGCGAGTCGCGTCGGGCATTAATTTATCTAAAGGGAATGGTCCACAGACGAAGAATATCATTTACTTCTACCTTAATGACGAGGAAGCGAAACTTCTTCGCGCGGAATTAATGTAAAATTATTCGCTGACACGATACAATATGGTCGTCGTGAGGATGTGCGAAAGTCTTGGGGAAAGTTTCTGTCGGCTCGCCGCGCCGCCGCGCCGCGCCGGGTCGAAGAACAATCGTTAAGCTGAACTTTTCGTTTCGTCTTGCATCGTCTTGGTAGGTTTTACGAACCGTCTTTCGAAGTGATTATACGAGCGCATCGTTCTTCGAAGTAACGAGCATCGGGGTGTAGAGCAGATCTCGTTTTTTCGTAATCGCGACGCGAGAGTTCTAGTCACGTAATGAGACTTGGAAAGAGCAAGTTGAAAAATATCGTTGCATTGATCCCTAGTACTATCGACGTTGTGGTCCCGGAAGGAGAAGTCGAGAACTTCCGCAAATGATTTTGAAGGGTCGCGGTGGCCTAACGACTCGCGCACCGTTCTCCTCGAACATTTCGCAAAAAAAAAAAAAAAAAAAATAAATGCCCTCCTCGCATTACGAAGTCACCGCACTTCTTTCCTCTTCAAGTCGTAAAAGAAGTTTACGATCCTTATGGGTTAAACAGATATCGCTCTTTCGTTCAAAGCGAGACCACTGACTTACTCTGGAAGCAAGTTATCAGTTTCCGCCTTACCTTGTTTTATACCCTTATGTTATATTCCTTGACCCTGCGCATGCTTTTTGTTATCACAAAATGCACTCTCGACAAGAATAACCATTTATGTAGAGGAAGATTGCCAACACTTTGTTTTTAGGTTACAGTCAGTTCATAAAAACGCATATGTCACACATCTACAGGATTTTATGACAACTTAAAAGTATATACCATTTTGAAGTACATTCAATGACCTATTTTGTAATTCCTTATGCCATTCTCTATTGTTATTTATTATAGCTTAACTATTATAATCTGGGCATTCCTTTAACCAATTTTTTATCGTACATAAAAAAGTGACTTTCAAATTTGCCGGATTTAATAGCATAACTGCTTTAGTTTATACGTTTTCCTTAAAGTTTTCTCTTTATAAACGCCTAAAAATTTTCGCATCAGAAGATTTGCCAATCGTGATGTTACCTCAAACTTCCGTACGGTAAAACTAGTCGAAGATATGCCCAGACGTTGTCGGGCTATAATAAGCAATGAAGCTAGACTAGGATAACATAATAAGCAATGACGAAATAGGCCATTGAATATATTTTACAGCACGGATGCCCAATTAGTTTCTTCGAAGGCCAGATTTCAAATTTTGACCATTGCCCGCGGGCCAGACTATCTCTAGTACTAATCTATAGTCTAGTTTAAACATAGACTTTAGTGTCTATTCTTTTTTGTTTAACTCTCTGTCTCGCTTCATCGAGGCGAGAAACAGGTGGAAGCGCGCTAGCAAGCCGAGTTTTGGACAGGTCTGAAATAACAGTATGGGAAGGATTTTGTACATTGTGCACAAGGTTCTATTGTATGAATATCTAAACTTCAGATTTTAAAATACGGTCGCGGACCGGACTGACAGATTACGCGTGAACCAGATGCAGCCTAAAAGACGAAAAGACATCTTATAATAGAAATATATTACAAAATATAATAGAAACATATTATGCATGTAACTATAGAAATTAAAAATAAGTCAAAGTCGCTATTATAAAAAGTTATCGGCTGAACGAATAAATATTTTTTATGCGTCAAAAGGTAAAGTCGCGTTAAATAGATAAATTAATAGAATCTATCAACAATTTTGACACGACGTCTAATATCTTGCTGCAGAAACTGCGGAACTATAACCTACATATTATTGTATTTATAAAACTCTTCTCACACTTGAGTTATCACTTTGTGTCACATAAGCGATCTTTTGGATTGTCTTCTACACCACAACTACTTTTAACAGATCGGTACTATAAACATATGAGTTATAACTTATTTCTATTGCAGTTGGATCTTAAAATCTTCGAATAAAAGGACAGGAAAAAAAAAAAAGATTAATTGCAGCAAAGCAAAAATCTGTGTGTGGTAGCTAAATTTCAGTTGTAACATATATAGATATGTTAAAAGTTTAACAGCATAAATAAATTTAATTAACTATGTGTGTCATAGATAAATGTCACAAAAAAATTTAACTACAGCAGATACTTTAATAAATGGCTATGATAGTACGCGTTGCAACCATTAACTACACTGAGAAAAAAGTTTATATGAATTGCTTTGAACTTATTGCTTTGAAATATTTATTTACATAAATATTTATTCAATAATAAAAAATAGTTAAATTACATTAGTGATTCTTGACTAAAAAAATATTTACTTACATTTAATAAATAATTTTATTGTACGTATTTAAACAAACGTGTTTATTAAAATTTTGTAATTTTTTCTCTCAGTGTATAATTTCACTGTGGCAAACACAAGTTTTGATGTTTTTGATAATATTGTGCCATTGCAGATACGAATATCAAATTTCTGAATCAATTTTTAAGTAGAAATGAACAAAATTATACTGACCAAATTCACTGGGGTGAAAATTTTTTTTTCCGTAGATATGGATTTTGCATCAATAAACAAAACTTTGCTATAACAACGTAAAATTAATTTTTCCGACGTTGATAGTGTAATGAACACTCTGGGTGATTATTTTCGGATTAAGAACACTACGCAAGGCGATAAATCGAAAAGTTAAGCGCTTCTTACAAAGCTCGTCCTTCGTAAGAAGCATACTTGTGTTCGGAGGATTATCGCGATGATCCATAGCCCGACATGCACAAAATACACGTATGGTAGAGAATCCCGCGTACGTCGGCGTTTTTCAGTTACGCCGATTGTTCGACCCCTGCACACGGTGAAACGTTTTTGCTCCTCGTGCTGCTTACCCCGCCGTTAAATGATCTAATTAGCAACGAATCTTTCTGGCGTACTCTCGTTCCTCGCGTCACGAGCATCATTCCTCCAAACACGCTATGTAATCAGGCGCGAGAGAGGCGCAGCTTTCGTTTTGCGACCTACTTTATCGCGAACGCGTTAACGAGCATACGGATAGATCGTCGGAATGCATCCGGTCGCGGCGATCGTCGTGTAACGCGAACGCGAGTCGAACGCACGCATGCACGCGATCACGCCGCACACGAAGTCGCGAAGCGGATATCCCCCGCGACAGGAAGATATCAGCGAACGAGCCCGCCGGGATTTCACGCCTTCAAAATCAAATATCCCGCGGCCAGAGGCCCAATTTCATCTCGCGCGATAGCGCAATTAAAGCGGAATTGTTGACGGGCCGCGCGAGCGAGAGAACGGTTAATTATATACGATGTAATACGACGTGGTGCGATTTGCTTGGACCGCTCGCGGCTGCTCGAGTGTCACAGCTACGAAGGTGTTGGGAAGTCTGCTTGCGCGCGCGGTGGTCCGAAGCAATTAATATCTCTTCTCAAGCGTCGCGTCAATTTGTCAAAGGACGTCGTAACGTCGTTGTTTCCCGTCGTGATCGCTCCACACTTTCCATCCGCAGTTTCCATCAGCGCTTTCGCGCTTCATCGCGGATTTCGAAGTTCATCTTTCGCTTGAACTTCTAATGCGCAAACGATATTGAATGAACATATTCGCGTTTATGTGCGTTTTTTGTTAAGCGGCGAGACTGGCAGCAACAGCCAGTGTGCGCCGACCGTCGTCGCTGAATGTATCATTTTGCCGGCATACCGCTATCGGGTTCTATCGGTCGTGGCACAGGGGACAACAATGGTTGATCTGCGCGAATGGTATTTTTATAGTTTCGAGGCTGTAGGACAGCGTAGACAGATGAGCGCGACAGAGCAACGCGTGTATACGTTTCGACACACAAAAGCCCGGTAGATTGATGCACGATTGCTCTCACATGCGAACGCGAAACTCTCCTCTTCCTAGACAGCAAAATAGCTCTCGCTCCCTCCCCGCCTTACTCACACTCTATCTTTATCTCTTGTAAAAACCGTGCGATGCGCGCTCGTCGAAAGAACCCGCTGTTGCGCGGAAATAAAAAAAAAACAACTCGAGCGAAAAAAAAAGAAAAAAAGAAGAGAAGAAAAGGAGCAAAAATACACCCCGGCAGACCGAGGGGCAAAAAGAACAGAGCCATGTGATCCAAATTGAAGATCGAGGAGGAGCGCATCCTTTTATTGCGACGCTGACCGTACAATGTATAGCGCAAGTAAGTTCGCGTAAGTGCTGGGACTTACTACTGAGCTGTAGAAAACCCCTTTCAGGTTAATGCAGAATGGTATAGTGCACCCGACAACGCGGGGGCGTCCCACTGGCTCTTAAATTATACCGCCGCGCCTTTAAAAGCCGTGCTTATGAAAAATAAGTACAGATAATAGCACAGCCTGCGTAATAATAGAATTAATTACTTCAAGCTAAAAAAAATTTATGCCGTGTGCGCGTGTTTATGTATTTCTCTTCTTACAATTAGAAATAAAATGTATACTCGTATCATTTCCTCTTCTTTACTTATGCATGAATTATATTAAACACGCAATATATTTGTATACATTACGCCGCTGTTTCATTATTTATTATATGAATGGTTTAAATATATTTTATGCGTTAAAGTAAATTGTATTAAAGTATGTAATTAATTGAATAAAATTTGTTATTCCCACCTTGAAAATGTGAAAAGCTTTTAGCGTTAAATTTATAGAAATGTAAATTTTGTAGAAAAACGTTGCTATTTGTTACTGACGGTTCTTCGTCTAATAATGTTAGAAACCTAGGTAGTCTAGGTGAAACGTAGCCATTCAGAGCGAAGGATGCCTCCCTTTGTCTCCGACGCGAAGTCGTTTCAGAAGACAAAGTTGCGGTATTCGTTTCAGCTTTGCAATGGGACATAAATTCATTACTTCTTATAATGCACCTACTTGCATCTACTTCCATTTGCTAAAGCTATTGCGTAATGTAATTTCACGCATATCATCAGCAAATATTGTTTAGAGACATATTTGCGAGTTTTGATTGCAAATAGTTAAATCCATTCCAAATATATGTAGTTCGTTAATGATATTCGCCAACGATGTTTATCGACGTGTATTAAGCTTCACGCGTGTATAAGTACACTAACATCAAATTTGTATCAAAGTGTACCGAAGCTGATTACCAATGTAATCAATATTTGACATTCACTAAAGAGATTGTCTTGGCGTTAATGACAAGTTGCGTTGCTCGAAATAATAATTAGATTGTTGGTATTCATCCAATTTATCATACGTATCGCTTACAGATCGAAATTTGCACAAATCTATACAAGTCCTCATTATTTTATATTAAGTATATGTATAATATATACATTTAACTCTAAAGTATTACTATGAGTGAATTTTCTTCTAGAGGTTAGTTCAAGTATTTGTCATTAAATAAAAGTGTTAGTCAGAAACCTGTAGTTCCACTTATATTCTTTTCTATGTTCGCAGTTATAGACAGTATTAAATCTGCATTATGTTTTTTATGATCTGTGACTTCAAATTTATTTTACATATATCTACAATAATAGTATTTCTGTAATTTTGCAATTCATAATTTTTTTGATATAGTACATTATTTTGTTCGCGAGTGAGCTTATTTTTATAAATGAATAAATTACTTAATATGGAAAAGAAATATTTAGAAAAAAGCTGTATCAGTAATTTTAAAATAATTGCGACAATTTTTCTATGACAATAAAAATAAAAATACAGTTTTGAGTACGATAAATCGATATATAATTATTATAAATCATCAGAATAATTATTATATCTATTTATTCTATTCTAGAAAGGTAAACAAAATCATTTATTATTTAAATACTTGTTAATGAAAAAAGCAAGAGTCACTTATTTCTTTGACTTTAAATTTAAGTTAAAGTATTTTTTTATTTCTTTCCAGATATGTATCCTATCCCATTACTGATTAGATATTCAAAAGAGCAATTCTTTTTACTTCTAAATACCAATTGCGATCTAATAATTTTTATTAAAACTCGAGTTACAAAGATATAAAACATATATAAAAGCTTGTAGAGACCTTTTAGAACTTAACAGTACTTACAATAACATTTAATAAGGTTGTTAAACATTAAAATTCATTCATTTTATCTCATATTTTGTTTACAAAATAATGTTGGTTTAGTTATTTGATTATCTCGTAATGTAGAAAAATATTAATAGTAAGCACAAAAGTAAATGTATGGAAAATTTATTTTATTAAAAAAAGTATTTAAAAATTGTTAATTGTGTAAATAAATTTTTTTATTCAGAGTAATATTAAATTAAAAATATATGAATAGCACTCTAAGGTAAGTATTATATGATTCAGGAATGGTAATATTGCAATACTCCTTTTTCCCAAGAAAAGAAAAAATTATGGCTTTTATTAAAAATAATCCTGCTTAAAATTATAATTTGGATCAATTGATCCTTTAAATTATGCTACACTAAAGCTAGAAAAATAGCATTGCAGCGGTATATCTGCCGCGAATTATTTAATCCGATCTCGCAAATTCTATTCCAGAGATACGAAGGCAGTATCGATATTTGCAACAAAGTTAGTGGCAAAAATCGATAGTGAAAAACGGGTTTAGTCGAGATATTATTATAGTTATAGTCCAATTTATAGCCGATTAAAAGCTTGACGCAAAACGGTGGCTCCGTAGAAATGGCGTATTTGTGAGAGCTGATTAAAACGGTACATGGTAATTATGAATTACGTGCTTTTTTATATTGCGCTTCAGAGCCGCTATATATATCGAAGCCACTAACTTGTCCAACATGTATAAAATTTCCTGTTCTCTTCTACTGTTTATCTCATAGATTCTTGCTTTAATATTTCCGTTGGGTAAAATAAGCAACAAAATATCGTAAACGCAATAAAAAATTTGTTAGATGCTATAACGATTGTATATTTTTGGTATTCACATTATCATTTCATATCAATCTAAATCATATCGCGCGAATTCGAACAGATGGATTACATACACTAATACATTAGATACTCTTAGAAAATAATTGCCTGATATATATAACTGCTGATACTACAATTAATTCAGCAAATACAGAATTCTGGTGCTCCATTTCAATACCGCAACATTCTATAATTCGCTGTGCACTTGGAAATTATACGATAATACATGATAAGTATAGTTATATTAGTTATGTATAGTGTCTCTGTCAGTAGACTTTTTTATCCGATTTAATGTGAATGAAACTCAACGTTCACGTTTGGTTAGGTGAAAGATACTAAGCTATTATTCGATCGCAAGGAATCCTGCAATATTCTGTTTTATATTACTTTTCCGATATTTTTAATTAAATCGGTTTTAAATTTTAACTTGTTATTGCAAGAATAATTTAATAAATTTTGATGATCCGGATTATTTTCAGCTAAAAACTATCTTATATTACACATAATTTTCATATAACTATTAAAATTTCTATTTAAATTCGTAATATATATATAAATTTTGCGTAAAATAAAATTACTAGTAATTTAATTTGCATAAAATATATGTAATAGTCTTTTAATAAATTTTGATGTGCCGAATTATTTTCAGCTAAAAGCTGTCTTACATCGCACACATAATTTTAAACACAACTATTACAATTTCTATTTTAATTCGTAATATATCGATAAATTTTGTATAACATGTGATGCTAGTAAATTAATTTGCATTTGAAATCGCATACATCTTTTAATACGCAAACAATTTAAAAAATATGCAATAATGATTTGCAATGCGGTTTGTTTTAGGCTTTTACCGGAAGCGGAAACGCTGGCGATTAATAATTCCGTCTGCCGAGTTGCGCCGGTTTTCGTATCGATGATACATTCGGTCCATTGGTACTAAACTACCGATTTAAAACTGGTAATCAATTTTTAAACGACACTCGACGTTGATTCAACGCTATACACACCGGGTGCAACGCCTGCTGACCGGAGCCCAAACGACTCGCCTGTGGCTCGTAAAGTCCGAAATTACCCCGGTATTTTAAAAATCCTGTGACCTCACCACGGTGTCTGGCACCGTGAAAGTAACGAATGTGCCCAATAGAAAAGTTACGTTTATGCAACGATAACATCAAAGTTGAATCAAAATTATTTATTTTTTACGACATGAGAATATACATTTCACACGAGGTAGTTTCTTAAATTTTCTACGTTGTACACGCGAAGCGACATAATTATCATCCATATTCACTTCGTAAATTGCACTATGCACCTCCTTCTTTTATATAATCACATTTATTTCTTATTTCAGAAACTCTCCGCGAATATATTTATAACAGATATCTTCACCAAAATAACGAATGACCCTCCGCGAGACAGATAGAGAAAAAAAAAGATTGAGGGCCGGAATAGTCAGCGGGGGCGGCAAGGGGCGAAAAACGCGGTCCGGGAAGGCCGGAGGCTCCGCAAGGCGGATAGGTGCGCCAACTTTTTGCTTGATTTATATCAGGGAGCGCTGAGGCGTGCAAAGCCGCTAGACCCAAGATACGCGCCGGTTAAACCCTAGGCTTGGCATAACTAAGGAAGTGAACCTAAAATCGTATCATATAATGAGAAAGAAAAAAAGAATACCTACGATAGATCTCGTAAGAGACGGTAAAAAGGAAGCCATACATACACTGCAGGTCAAAAGTTAAAAATGTTTGCGATTTTCTCGCATCTCATGCACAGTTAAATATCTCGGTGAAAAAAATCGTAAAAAAAATGTCTAAACACTTGTATTTTACAAAGCAAAGATGGTGCGTTAGATATGTGTTTTAATTTTATCTCTATGATATTTTGTTTCTACAAATTACATAAAATCAAACATTGATATTTTTTTTTCAATATTTTAATTTTAATTTGAAGCGCTGTAGCTTAATGAAACAAGCATCATCAAGCAAATTTAACATAAAAGTATTTTAAAGTAGATTTTCTGAAGTTTAAAATGTTTTTTTTTTTTAAGTTGATGCGTTTTTGTGCAATAATATAAATCGATTTTTTGTGTAAAAATTTCTTTTTAAAAATGACTTAATACAACTTTCAAAACTGAAGAGTTTGTGAAAAAAAAGAGAAAAAAAATATTTAACGAGAAATAGCAATCCGGTCGAATACAGTTCTTAATGCTCAATAATTTTTTTAGATAAATTTATAAACATTTATAAGATTCCCTAAATTAAGTGTCAAATGTTTTCTGGACTTAAAACACACCAAATGCTTCGGTGATCGAACTGACTAACAATAAAACACCCTTCCCGGATAAATGAGGGATCCAGATTCAAGCCCTGATCAAAGTAATATTTTTCATCACAATAATTTCTTTACAGTTTTTCGGAATTAGAGGGAGAGGGATTGTAGAGATGCATGTCTTACATCTAAAAATGATTAAATTAATTAGCAATTTAATTTTCTGAAATTACATTCAAGGTTCTTCTTAAAAAACTAAGTGTTTTAAATCGAGCAAACATTCAGCGCGCCGTTTGGGGATTTTTGTAAATATTTATAAGTTCACCTAAAAAAATTATTGAACATTAAGAACTTCTTTCGACCGGATTGTCATTTCTTGTTAGTAAAATTCGTTGTTATATTTTTCGGTCATATTAGAATTTGTTTATATTGAAAAAATATTTGTTATAATATATTTGATCCTCGCATACGTTTTTTCATAATTTTTTGAAAAAGTTTTTTTGAGCCTCCATGATTTTTATTAAAAAATATTTATTGCCAGTTTTTTATAATTCTCTTTATAATTCGATATCGTTGCAAAAAGTCATCGTATCAATGTAAAAAAAACAAACACTTTAAAAATTAAAAAACTGACTTCAAACTACTTTGATGTTAAATTTTGTCCGATATTGTTTCATTAAACTCTCCAATGTTTCAAAGTAAAATAAAAATATTGCAAAAAAATACAAACTTTTGATTTTGTATGATTTAAAAACAAAATATAGAAATCAAATTAAAACATATATTTAAAATTTCGTTTTTGCTCTTTAAAATGCGTGAAAGATTTTTTAAGACTTTTTTCACTGAGATACGTACTTTTTCATGAAATGCAAGACAACTGCAAACTCGTTTTTAAACTTTTGGCATGCAGTGTATAGAAACTTAGGGAAAATATACAAGTGGGAAGATCTGCACAATTTGTGACGATTTAGAAATATAATTTTTATATGTAAGTACAAGTAAAGAATTTTCTTTTATAAAATTTACTTGCAAAATTATGGTACTTGTGGGGCAATATGAACGTCAAAAAATTTCATTATAATTTAATAAAATTTAATATAATTTAATGGAATTTTACTAAAATTTTACAGAGGGTAAGTTCTAAAAAAAAAATCCTCTATACGTTCGTGTATATGTGTATGAGATTGTAGAACAAAAATCGCACAAAACAAATTAATGATCGAAAAAAGAAAGGAAGAACGAAGGTTTCAGCCTATGCAACATATCGCTAGGCGCGGGGTTAATCGTAGCCTTAAGATTCTGATTTGTAACGTGACGGGCCGCGGGCGGGTCCGTTTATATTCGCATACGTGCGAGTGCGTGCGTTCGTCCGTGCGAACGAGGTACCGGCGTGCGTGTCTGCCGATGATGAATCGCCGCGCATCGGTGCAGTTTATCAAAACTCTCGTTCGACCGCCGTTATCTCGCCTCCCTAGACGCGCGGAGGTGGTGCCCCGTTATACTACGGACGGCATTCGCGCTACGTGCGGATCTCGGCGAATGAATCTCGGATGACTGGCATTCGATTGCGCTTCCGCTGGCATTCGCCGCCGCCTTTTCTCGCAATTCCGCCCGCTAGAAATTATCGAGTGACGAACGAGCGCCGCGCGTTTACCTCGCATGAACGCACGCACGCACGCACGCACGCACGCACGCACACGCGCACACATTCACGCGTATACGAACCGACAGGTAAGGTAAAGCGAGAATGAATGAAAGAAAGAGAGAGAGAGAGAGAGATCTTCTTTGAAATCGCGTTGGTTCTCTTCTCGCATCGCATGCCACTGGATTCCGTTGCAATCTCAGGCTCAGCAGCGCATAGGAAAATATATCACGAATACGCCGCGTGTATTCCCTGCTATTTCATATACTTTTCTTTCAATACGATAGGTTCTTATCATCGCCTTCTTGATCCCCTGTTATATCCTATAAAAGTGTCAATTTCATAAAATTATATTTTAAATTATCAAGTTATATCTCAAATCAGAATACAAAGAAAAATATATACTATAAATTATTTAAATTAAATAAATGTTACTTGATTTTTCAAGTATTCAAATATAAATTTATTCGCAAATCCATCATAAGTACCTCATAAACATCAAATTCACTAAAAATAATATATTCTGAATTTGTAACTTAATACTTCAATTAAAAATATTAAGTAAAAACAAAAATTCGATTTGCTTATTATTCTAACTTTTCCGCGATAAAAATTTTATAATAATCTTCTAAAGTATAAATTCTTTTCTTGAGTACATAAGCTTTTTTTTAATTTGTGATGATTATACTTTAAGACTATCCAAAAAATATTTTTCATTAACCCTAAAGTGCTAATGAATAAAGTAAGTGAATTTTCATCTACATAATCCGAGTTTAGTACAGTTTTTTTTAAATTTTGATAGTTTAAAAGTGCTTTTCCTCGCGCACAGTGTGCTATTTACTTCACGAAATCCCTTGCTTCTTTTTTACTCGTTTTTCCCCTCTATTCTCCCCTACTTCGTTCAATCTTTTCCCAAGTGGTAAATATCAGTCTGAAGTTCAGATTTTACCAAAGATAGGTAGAGGGGATTGCACCTGTGCATTCGAGAATCGTGAGAGGGGATAATTCCATGAGAGAATCGCTTACCGATGGAATTTTTGTAGGAAAACAATCACTTGACCAGTTGGAACATTCTGATTAAAAATAGTATTTAATAATTTTTTTTTACATTGAAATAGTGTTTGTTCACACAATATAAACGTTCGAAATGTCTAACAATTGGTCATAACTAAATCTTAGTACTAATATTGTTGTGTGATTTTATATACCTTTTTGAATTCACAAAACTGCGCGTTGAAATAAATTTTCGGACTTAAAACACAATTCTAAGTTAAATAAGAATTAGTAATATCACGTTATTAAATTGAAAGTCAATTCAATAATGCTAACAAACGTCCAAATGTGATAATGATGCCAATGAAAACACCTTCCTTAATTTAGATGCTTGTTAGCATCATTTATTATTAAATTGACTTTCAACTTAATAACGTGATATTATTAATTCTAATTTAAGAACTTAAAACTGTGTTTCAAGACCGAAAACTTATTTTGGCGCGCAGTTTCGTAAACTTAAAAGATTTATAAAATCACACAAAGAATATTAGCACAAGGATCTAGCTATGACCAATTGTTAAGCATTTTAATTGCTTAAATTATATTTTCACACATCGATCAAAGTTTTCTATTTAATAAGTGTTTACTCAGTTATTCTATCTTGTGACCTATAATAAGTAGAAAATAAATTTAAAACAATTCTTCATGTGAGTGGATTTTTAAGAGTAGTATTAACGTCAGAAAAATATGAGTAGCACTCTAGTGCTTGTAGATAATCCTTCCTGAAAGGAAAAAAAAGTAAAATAAAATAAATAATGTAATCGTTTTTCTTAGCAGAGAAATTGATATTTTTTCGTGTGCAAGGACTATGAAGGAGCACAGGATTGCCGCTCAATGCGAAGCATGAAGATAAACGCTCGCTCTCGGCCGGATTCATCGTGGTCCGTTGTAATTATTTCGAAATATTTAAACTCACTGTAAGAAACACCGGCAACGCGTGGCGCGCGCAAACGGTGATTTTAATGCGCGGCATTGATAGTCACGTAATCTCGTACCGGCGTCATACTTTGCACTCCATAGCGCAAGATAATTGTACGCTTGGGCCTTCTTGTCATACCGTTCGTTGCGGAATAGAAGCAATAATAACGTACAAAGTGCAAAATAGAGGAATGCACGGCGCGGCATTCTCGCGCAATTATTCGCGGTACAAGAAAATTATAACGTGTTTACCTTGCTAGAGAAATTTACAGCGTGCAAGAAAATATTGCGATTTATGTATACGGACAGTGGTTGCCAAAGCCGAAATAAATAATCCGGCGTCAAATCGCCGACTCATGCTGCAAAGCTAGTTCGAATAAACATCTTCGTCGAAATACGAATGCATCAAAATTGTATTTCACTTTGTACTTTACGTATAAATTTTTACGCGGGACATTTTAAAATCGTGAAAAGATTTATTTTCCCCTGACGGAGATCCGCGCCTTGCGAAAACGATCGAACGGGTAACACTCGTCGCGCTCCGTATTACGAATCGCGACACGTCCCTTACCGAGCTTCGGCAAAGGTTTACAACGCACTTACTCCAGCGATTCCGTACGGGTAACGCCATTATTGGAGAAATTCGTAAATAACGAGAGCAGTTGTGTTAGCACTCCAGCGCGACGACGACGCCCGGTTATATCGACGGCTCGAATGGGGCGGGATAAAATCAACTTCGGGGTCTACGTGTCAGTTTTTAGATGCCGTTCACGTTACGGTCGTTTTTGCAACGATCGGCAGCTCGTTGCGCATCGGCGCCAACGGGCGTATTGCCATTCGGGTTAACGGATCCTTAATAGTGTTATTCGCTTATCAGCGCATTTATCGATTACACAACGATTAAAAGCGATTCACGTTAACGTCTTCCGGCCTGGTCGCGTGATCGCTGTAAACGCGTCTACTGCAAATCAAAGAGCTTGCTGGAACAGAGGGCTAACCTACGAGGGGGAATTCACAACCCAAAATTTTGTACACCAATGCCGATTTTTGGCATTGCTGTAAAACACTGCCGACATTTTTGTACACTGCCGACAATGCTTATTGTTAGTCAATGCCTACAATGCCGTCAATCCTATATTAAAATTAAGGCAATGCCATGCAATTATGAACACTACCGCGTGCCCATTATCATACGCCAATGCCTGCACAAGAATTCTAAAGCTTTCCCGAAGTATTCTACACAATTATACAAAAAACTTCCAAAAATTTTATTTACGAACTGTATCTATACATTTTTATGTAATTGCACATTATTATGTGCTGTCTTATGCATATAACTTCAAACAATAGAACACTAAAAATAATAATAAAAATGATCGAAAAACCGACTCTGAAGTGAGCTCACCACTCCCCAACCACTGACGACAATGCCGTCAATATTATAGGTCACTGCTTACTTTTTTCGGCAGTCCACTGCCGAAATTTTGTACACCAATGCCGGCTGTGAATTTCCCCTCGGCTAACCTACATTTTGTAAAAGTGCAAAAAATAAACTCTAATGTTAATTATTAACTTTAGAATTATTAATTATCATGGTTGATAAGTAATGCGTTACTTTCGTGTAGGTAAATAGGACATTAGACAGCAACGTGTTTGCTTAGTGCAACGAAAACTTCTGAATAGTGCTGTTTTTATAAAAATTTACTGCAAAGTTTATTAAGTATACATTATTTTATGATTTATTATATAGTTTATTAAATATTATAATATTACTTAACTTGTCGACTATAAAAAATAACAAATATGTACTTTAAATAAATATATATTTTTTTAAAACAACGTACTCATTAAATAAGGCCCATGGTTATTTATTTTCTATGCGAATCTTACACCATAGAATAATAATTTTCAATTGTTAATTAACTTTCGAGAAACTAAAATTGCACACTCAAATAGTTAGAAATGTTCAAAGATTAAAAGATTAATTAAAGATAAATTAAAAATAATTACAAAGTTTAGCAATAGAGTAAACCTCGAGAGGTTTCGTTCTTATATTTAATAATCATGTAAAAATTGATTTAGGAAATGTTTAATTCCTTTGTCATTTACTAACTTTTTCTCTTTTCGCTGAAATCATAGGAAATGATCTGTGGCATCAGGATATCCGATTTAGACAAGCAAATAAAGCGCTCTTTGAGAGTGATACGGGACTTGAGCTACAAAGCTATTCCGGAGTTACATCGCACTCTGTTTACCCTCTCGGCTCCGGACCTCTTCTGCCGTTTACCCGCGCGTACTCCAATCATCGGTAACTAAGACGGCGCTGGAGAGTCGCTGAACGTAAATTAGCTCGGAACTGGTTTAGCTCAATGTGTTAATTGCGCCTCTCCGGGCCCTGATTTGCGGCGCGGCAATTGTACGGTTTATCCGACGCTGGCGGAGCCGGGCGTAACAATTACCTCGGTGCGCTAGTCAGCCGCTCCGGTGCACGGCACACACGGCACGGGGTTGTATATACACGCTATCTATTACCGCGGTACACACGCGGTGGCAAACGGGATGGATGGGGACAGGGGGAAGTCGCTCGCTCTCTTCTCTATCCGACGGCGCATTCCGATATTGTTTTGCGCCCGCGCTCCGCCGCTCCACCGCTCCACCGCTCCACCGCTCGCTGCCTCGCGTGCCTTAACCCTCCATTAAGCCGAGCATCTCGAGGTAACGACTCGCGCTTCTTCGGGGAATGAGGAGGGATAGAGGGGAAGAACAGGGGATATGTGCGAAAGCGCATATGTTAGAGAAAGAGAGGGCGCGAAAGGGAGAGCGAGAGGGATGGCACCTAGGTGCTTCAGCAAATACCACTCTCCGGCAGTTCTTGTTCCCTTTGACTCCCACAATCTTTCACGGACTGGCAAGCAACGTCGCGTCTGCACGCGGCAAGGACCGTGTACAAAGCGTCGGAGAATCACAAGGATGCAGCCGCTCGAGGTGTGAGCAGGCGTAAAGGTCAAAGTACACAGTAGCGCGAGAAGAAATCGCGCAGAGCGCGTAGAGCGCTGCCGCTATTTCGTGCTGCAATCCCTTTTTTTTATCGATAAATGTGCCGCATCATATTTGACGTAATTGGATAATGACAATGATAGAACGGCCAAATTTATGAGTTGGGCACGAATTTAATTTAACGAAAATTGAAGGGGTCCTTCCTTGCGCCGCGATCGTCCGTGGCCTGCGGGCGTAATTTCGAGATTCCGCAATTCGTCTCGCTTAATCAGCATAACGGCACCGTCCGTCGCAGGTTTCTACAAAACCAACCCACCAGTTGCTGCCTGATGAGTGGAAAGCAAGAAACGGACGTCGAGCGAAATTTTATTCCGGCTAAAGCCATTAAACGCGGCGGAATGGATACGTAGTAGCAGTTTATGTCTTTCATACTTTGTTGGCCGACGTAAAACGCTAATTAAAAATGCAATTAAGATTCCTCTATTGAAAATATCTCCCCGCTTTAAAGCACCGCGATATCGCGATACGAAAAGCGTACTCTCTAAGAAAACACTCACGGGTTTTGTGTTCTTCAAAAGAAATTAATCGTTTTTTCATACCGCAACTTTTTTCACTCTCGCATTCGTCAGTATTAATACGTCAAATATTATTTTTTACTCAAACATTCTTTACTCGAAGGATCAAGCAAATAAGTAAATTATAAATAAGAAAGTGAAGAAAAATCAACTATATTATCAGAATTAGAAAAAGAAATAATAAAAATTAAAAAATTTAGGCTCCTTTTTTTGATTCAACAAGAAATAGGATATTAATTCATTAAGTCCCTAAAGACTCCTACACATTTTTCTGTTTTAAATTCTAACGAGTTCTAATTAAAATCTTTTTAAACTCACAATTGATATTTAAAGGTAAAAAGGGTTCTTTTTCGGAAAACTTAATTGACAATGGAGGTAAAATTAAAAAAAAAAGATATAAAGATCGAAAGCGGAAATAAAAAAGTAATGGATCCCTATCTTATTATTTAACAAATAAATTATTTCGCTTGTCTTTTTGAATTGAATATTTGTCAATAAAAATGCAGAGATCTCTTGCTCTTTTCATCTCCGCTTTAAATTTTTATATTTCTTTTTCTCTCATCGTTAACCTGATTTTCAGAAAGGTCAACTTTTTTTACCTCTAAATACCAATTATGGTCTAAAAATTTTGATTATATAGGACCCGAGTTATAGGAATCTAAAATAAAAAAGCGTGTATGGCACATAATGGGTTAATCTAAAATATAGATAAGGTCAGGGTTGGGTAGTAACTAGTTAAAATGTTAAAAGTTAAATAATAAGGTTTAAAAATTAATAACTTTTAACTTAACTTACTGCATTTTAAATGAATTAATTTTCAACTTGCCTAATGATTTTAAAAATGCATAAACTTTAACTTATTACCGAGGGGGAATTCACAACCCAAAATTTTGTACACCAATGCCGATTTTTGGCATTGCTGTAAAACACTGCCGACATTTTTGTACACTGCCGACAATGCTTATTGTTAGTCAATGCCTACAATGCCGTCAATCCTATATTAAAATTAAGGCAATGCCATGCAATTATGAACACTACCGCGTGCCCATTATCATACGCCAATGCCTGCACAAGAATTCTAAAGCTTTCCCGAACTATTCAAAAATTTTTGTGCTCAACCCCATGATCGAAAAACCGACTCTGAAGTGAGCTCACCACTCCCCAACCACTGACGACAATGCCTTCAATATTATAGATCACTGCTTACTTTTTTCGGCAGTCCACTGCCGAAATTTTGTACACCAATGCCGGCTGTGAATTTCCCCTCGCTTATTACTATTTTCCTAAATTAAAAATTACCTGCATAAAATTCTAAAAATAATACATTCCCAAATAAAAAATCATTAGTTCTATGTTATTCCATATAAGTGCACATTTAATTTATTAATAAAAAAATTAAATTTATTTGATAAACCATATTGTAATTTTTATTGTTTAATTTTTATAGTTTAGAGTAATCTGTTTTTAAAAAATATGACATTCTATGATAATTTAATGCAAATAATGTTTTTCAAAATTAACTTTTAATTTAAAGCGAGTTTATTTAATCTTAACGCAACTTTTAACGTAACTAAATTAATTTCAGAAGCCAAGAACTTAATTAAGAAGAAAAAAATATTAATTTATTCAATAATAAAAACGATCGATAGCAACTGCTCGGTATTTCCAGTGTCAAAACAATATCGTTTCGGAGTTTATTCATGCGGCAACGCTTTGCGTCGATTCGCGGCGAACTTGGCGATTCAACGGCGCTTCCTACGGAAGATCAGCGACATAAACATCGAAGCAAGGGAAGGAGAAAAAGCGTAGTACATTATATCACCCGAAGGCCAAGAAGCACCGTCGGCAGGTCCAGGCGAAATTTATGCGCCACGTCGAAAAATGCGTACCGCTATATTCGCATACACGACGCGACACGTTACGCGTCGCATTTCGTTCCGATAAATCTCCCGTCGCGCGCAGTCTCGAAATTTGCCGCGGCCGCACGCATAATTCAGCGCGGGGCCTCGATCGGCAGAAAAACCTGTCTCCGGGCGCTTCCGCATATGGAATTTCTGTGTTCCCCGGAGATTTCCTTCGTGAACCTCGGCTTCTCGCTCACGGGGTCTCGAGCAAACAGTAATACGCGAGAACCGGGATAATCCAATATACGAGTACGAGAGACACATCTTCTCTGTTTGTATTTTAATAATGTATGGGTTCTTTTTCCTCCTCTCTCTCCTTTCTCTCTCTCTCTTTCATTCTCTCGGAACGACATGCGGATCCTCTAAAAGCGTTATGGAAGGTTTCCGGTTACGCGTATCCGAAAGATTCTCAAGAGTCATAACGATGCCGTTGAAATATTCATTTGTATCTGCGCAACTCGTCGGATTTGTGGTAACATGATTCACGACGAGTATCGAGCATTGGGACTGAAAAACGCGGTATAATCGTTCTTTTTTCTCATCCAAATTAATTCCCTGAAACTCTCTTCATATCGTTTTACCGCGTCTGATCAACGCGATCGAAGTTCGTCGTCGTTTCCAATTCATAAAGATATTTCCCGTGAAGCAATTTGCGACTTCTCCGCTAGCTTCGGGCGCCTCGACAATCCGGTTTAGCGTGCGCACTCGTTTTAATCTGCCCCAATCACAGAATTCAGCAGACACTACTGTAAGTGAGGCTTCTTACCATGGGTGGAAGCGAGAAACTTTCGGTGGACTTTCGACAAACAATTTCTCTCTTCGGCGCGCGCGCGCTCCTGCACGTAACCCTTCCTTCCGACGTTCCTTCTCTCGTTTTCCGCGTCTCTTGCGCGAACAAGGCAGATCGCCTTCCGATTACCTTAAAGGTCTCCTCCGAACGCATTTTGTATGACCGAGGAGAAACGGCGCTCTCTACTTCTGAGCGTCTCCGTGATTCCGACGCTGCTTCCGTCTCGCTCTCGTTGCCACTTCGCGTTATACGTATCGGCAAGGAAAAGCTCGTCTCCGGTTCGTCGACTTCTGGAGCTACTTAAGAAAGTTTTCCAGTCGGTGCGACGCGATGCCGCACTCGAGTCACGCGGTTGCTAGCTGCGGAACAATGGACGGTCCTACCTACCGATAATTTTTCTCGTTGTTCGCGGAGACGCTTCGCCCGACTCCGAATACAACTTTGGTTGAATCCACTCTGCGACCCCTGCATCCTTTATGCGCGCAAGCTACGCTTTTTCGCAATTTTTAACGTAAGAAGAGAAAACTCGAGGAGATTTTACGATGGTTTTATATTTGAATCGTAAGGTAGATGTTACTGCAGTCAAAACTATGGGCAAAACTAAAGCCATATATAAGTCAGTGAATTAATACAATATTTGAAATATTCAATTACAAAATAAAAAACATAAATTAATCTTTGTCAAAATTAAGATGATTGAAAAAATTTATGTATCTACCGCCTCTGAGTCTAATTACTTTAATATCACAATTTCAACCAAAAATATGTTTTCAAATGACCGATTCAATTATATTTAAAAATTCAAGGAATACTTTTGAGTCAGCAAATTCTTGTCAGCAAATTTGTCAAAATCAAGAAGAGACGCAATAGTTTGTATTTACATTATATCGACAAAATTAAATTAAACGTCAGAAAGTAGATATATTCTTTTTGTAATGTTTATTTTATATTATTTAGCATGCTCAATAAAAAAATAATTTTATTTTTATAATTGTATTTCGTAATGCAATCGGGATTAAAGTGTTAGAATAAATACATTTAAGTACATATAATTCGCATTTTTATTTTCTGAATGCCGACGAATATTTGGATATCCAGTTTTATTAGTCTTAGAAAAATTTGTATAACAATAAATAACTAATTGGAATACAAAACGAGAATGTTTCCCTTTTTAAATATTTTATTACATAATAATGGAATTCACAATATAGTAGAAAAATTACATTGTCATTTTTATAAACTCTATTTATGGGAAATAAAACTAAATAAGAATATTTGTCCTATACATTATTAATAAATAAATCGATTTTAATTCCCTAGCCCCTTCATTAATTATAGCACATATACTAAACACATAATCTAGATGTAAAACGCATTTTTAAATAATGAATTCAATAGTGGTGTTATTCAACTCATTGTCAGATACCATATTTCATGTAATTTTGCAGAAACATGTCAGTGAACTTAATACTCATTTATCGTTGTTCATTCATTCATGTACTCGAAAATATTACTTCTTTGACAGTATCTTTCAAACGTGATTCTTGTATCTGAATAATAATTTAACGCACAGTGCACCAACTACTATCATGTTCTATTATCGTTATAATAAGATTCAGATTACTAGGTACTATGCGATCATTTTCGCCATACGCGACCACTGATATTCATATAATTCACGTTACATTCGTATCCTGCCGTCGACGTTACATCACGAACGAAAGCAGCGTATCAGATGCGATCTGGATCTCGCTACTCAAGACTTTTGCCTTATCACATCGGGCCCGAGGTGGTTAGTGCCATGTAATTGCTCGATCTTATTACATCGTCCGCGCACAACGTCGTTGTTACTTTAATAACGTATAATTGTGAACAAGGGTAGACTCTCTCTGGCGATATCCAATCGTACATGAAATCTATTCCCCGCCGTAGTCTGCGATCGCTCGCCATTGCGGATTCTCGATCGATTGAGACACTAACCAACCAGAAAATGGAGACATTATCCGCGAGCGGTTAAGATAGCGATCTGTAGTCGATAAATTTTTAAGGCGCGCTGAAATTGCCAATCCAACGCGTTCTAATCTCTTAACAATTCTTTGATCGGATTAAAACAATAGGAGAAGATGGAAAAAGTACAGAACTACGAACGAACGAGCGTACATTCTCGACGCTTCGACAATAGTGCTCTTTGAAGCAGAAAACGCGAGACATCCGGCAGAGACCAATTTTCCGAATGCTGTACAACTTACATTTGTATGACTGACAAATGAAATAAAAATGTTAAAGCACCTTACGTTCTTTGGGATAATTGAATCTGTCATTTGAAAACAGTTAAATAAAAAAAATCTCATTTTTCAAAAACTGTTTAGTTGTCACAATTGCAGAAATCAAAATAATTAAAAGTATGTAAAAAAAATGTCTCATTATCTTATTAAGTAAAACGCATTATTTTTAAAACTTATTTTCAAAAAGAAAATTAATTATAAAAATTTTAATTTATGTTATTTCTTAATAAAATGAACATTTGCTAACACCTTATTGAGGTCATTTCTTTCATTTTAATATCATTTTATTTATTTTATCTTTCGTACCCTAGATAGAGGAGTCAAGCATAAACAGTTTCTCGTATTCAAAATATACAAACAAGTAAGCATGAATGGAAATATAAATCAGAATTTTTAAGCATAAGTAATATACCCAAGGCTATTAAAATGAAATAAGTATATACTTATGTATTACATCTAATTATTAAATTTGACAGTTAAATTCTGTCTCAAGTACAATAATCTCAATAGACTTTAATTCATTTTTTTGGAAAGTGGGACTTGCAAACAATGCAAGCTAGTCCAACCAATAAATTAAAACAAACATAAATTATAAATGAAATCCTAATGACCAAGAAATGTATTAACACATTTAAATAACGAAAATGGTCAGTCAAAAACAGTTATTAATAATTTGCTGAATAGTTGCAGCGCTCAATAATTTTCTAGGTAAATTTATAAGCATTTAAAAGATTCCCTAAACTGCGTGCCGCAATTTTACTGAACTTAAAACACAAATTTAAAGAAGAATCTGAATGTTATATCACGAAATTAAATTACTAATGAATGCAATTATTTATTTAATGCTTGTACGCATCTCCAATATTCTCTCTAATCCAGAAAAACTGTAAAGAAATTATTTTTAGTATATGCGCAATTTTTCACGAGATTAATAGCGATAATTACATTTATCTGAGAACAACTAAATCAATCATTTAAGAAACAACATAAAACCGGTGTGAAGCTAGCGCCCTTTACAACTTTATAAAAAACAAAAATGCTTAATACATATCGATTGTACTTTGTTTGTACCCGTTTGTACCACTTTTGTTTTTGTTTGTACCTCAAGGGGTACAGAGATACAGCGCTTTTCAGTTTTTACGTTCACTCGTCCTCCGGAAACTTGGCAATATTAAAAGATATCGAAAAACGGCCAATGGCATTCGAAAGAGCGTCGTTTATACACGTTTGTACCACCTTATTTTCGTTTGTACCTCGAGGAATTCGGACATAAAAAAAATTGAAAAGCGTAAAACTGAAAAGCGCTGTATCTTCGAACCCTTTCAGGTACAAACAAAAATAAAAGTGTACAAAATAAAAGGGTACAAAAAAGTAAAACAATTTTCTTTCGAATCGAATGCCGTTGGTCGTTTTTCGATATCTTATAAAATGGCTAAGTTTTCGGTGCAAAGGGGAATAAAACTGAAAAAAGCTGTATTTCTGTACCCCTTGAGATACAAACAAATACAAAAGAGGTACAAACGGTACAAACAATGCTCTTTCAAATGGCATAAACAAAGTTTAAAAATCTGTTAGTTGAGCGCTGACCATTTTTTCCCATTTTTATAACTTTTTACCCCTTGAGATGCAAACAAAAACCAAAAATGGTACAAACGGGTACAAACAAAGTACAATCGACATGTATTAAGCATTTTTGTTTTTTATACTGTTGAACGCTAACTTCACACCGATCAACATAAGGCTGGTATTACATTTGTATTACGAAGTTTTTAATCACGTTGATTGGTTACAGAACGGAAGAGTACTAAGAACTGTTTTCCATCGACAATACCATGTTCACTATTTTAATTTGTTATTATAATTTCCGGTCATATTAAAATTATTTGTATTGTAAAAATAATTTATCGCAAAGCGAGTTGAAGGTGTATCTACTCTCTAAAATCTTTGGAGTGGAATCCCATTCTAAAAGTGTAAAAATCCTGCCACTCTTGATAAAGAGTGGCAGGATTTTCACACTTTTAAAGTGGAATTCCACTCTTTTAGATGAAATTTCACTCCAAAAAATTTAGAGAGTTTAAAAATAGTCGTTTTCATTAATAGTAAATATTATCCTGCAAGATACTATTTTTTTAAACAATCTCTTTGCTTTCACATCGGTTCGATTAATAAATAACGTAACAATTAAATTGTTCTTTTTTAGATCATATATATACACTGCGGATCTTAATGATCGGAAATCCGATAGCATGAAATTAGAATTGAAAAGTGAACATGAGACAGTTGAATAAATAAAGTGACAAAGCTCAGTTTAAAGTAGTTTCACAGTGCCGCATCACACTTTCCCTTCGTTGCATCATTTCGCGCGGCGAGTCTAAATCTCAACGAGCAGATACATATCGACGTTTTGTGAAACGCGAGCGCAATCTTACGAATAAATCTTCGGCTGTTCGATGCCTCGAGTGAACTGCAAGGGATTAAATTTAAATTGTAAGCACGAGAGTACGAGGAAAATAAAGGTTTTACCGCGGAATTCGATAGGAGCACGCCGGCCATCGAGAGAGTACTCGCGCGAGGAAAATACCTCGCAAGAGTCAATACTACCCATCGCCCTGTGCTTCGTAGGACTCGAGAACAGGGCGCTACTTCGTTAGTACGAACCGCAGAACGGGAACGTGATCCAATCGTTCGTCTCTCGCTGGCTCTTGCGGGTTGCGAGCAGAACGATGTATCTGATCTCGCATCACGAAGCGCAATATCTCGACCGTTGCGTTTTGTTCGTTGAATACCCGACCGGCATGCGAGGAAGAAACTTCACTCATCCGGTTTAAAACCACCCACTCAAATAGGCTACTCGCATGACCCGTGAATATTAATCAAATTAAACGCATTTACATAAAATCGCGACTAAACTTCGGAGTTTAAATGTTCGTATCATACGGCTGTCTCACTTACGGCTGTCTCACTTAACACGTAATAATTACTATTATAATTTCCAGCCAGGGAAATAATGTTATCGCTAAATAATCGTAATTAAAAACAAGTACGGCAATTAGGAGAAACTTGGCGCGAGAAGAAAGGGCAAACGATTCGCGCAATGCTTGTTTGAGGTAAGATTATCGCCTTCTTTAAAAAGATTGTGTAAAGAAAGAGACGTCAAGCTGAGTAATAGTGTTTTTTTTTTCTTTATTTGTGTCTGCGATAAGATGCTAAATAGACTTATAGATATCAAGCAAAAATATAAATATATTCATCATTAAAATCAATAAAGAAAACTATATTCACCCTGAATAAATAGGCATTATATCAAATAGTGAATAGATTTAAAAAGAACTATAAAATTATAATAAAATCGTAAATTTCTTAATGCGCAATTTTGTAACTGAATAAGACAATGTTTTATGATATATAATACAAAATATTTGCTTAAACATGGTCATTAATTAAAAAATCTAAAATAGAAATTTAAGAATGTAATTATTAAAAAGTAAACTAAAAAACCATAAAGTATATGTAGTAAATACACATAATTTAAGAAACAAAAACTTAAAATTATTATCATTTATTTGTAACATAATTATCATTTATTTAAAATATTTGTCATAACTAGAAATAAATATGATTAATTGAAAACTATCTATTTAATTCTCTATTCAAGATTTTTTATTCGATACAATTCTCTTAAAAAAAATTTTATAAAAATCGTTTCACACATTTAGAAAACTTTTGATAACTACTCATAATTGTGCAATCTTGCAAAAATGAAATTTTCTGAATAAACGAGGCTTGCCTTATGAGATAATTTCGGGAGGTAGGATTTACATCCAATGCGATATAGTTAGTCCGGCCGAGCCTGGAAGACGTTTTCATACTGGCGCGAGTTCGTGAGAAATCGTGCGCGGAGCTATCGCTGAAATTTCAGCCGGCTCAATTTATCAGGCGGCTCCTCGCAGCGCTCGAGCCGCGGCGGCGCGACGTATCGCGGTACCGACCGGCGAGAGAGCGAAGGGAAGAATCCAGATGCTGGAGAAACGTTACATACGGCACGGACGTGTCGGGGCCGCTAGCGGACGATAGCGATCTCTCGCGGGGAATTCTCAGTAATGTTATAAGTCCTGCGCTTCGAATAACTCGGATAATCGTTTTACAGATTCCGTGTATATCGTGCTCGCGCTGACCCATAGCCCCCTATCGTACGTACCCCCTCGAGGCGCTTCATAAGGGCGTGAGAAAAAAATGAGTGAAACGGGACTTTTTAAAATTGTTGACGATTAGCGTGTAAAAGAAGCATATAAAATTGCGTGAACGATAAATTTTTCATACAATTTCTTTTATAACGGATAAAATTTGTCCGACGATTTAGCAGGGAAAATTTACGCTGCGACGCGTTCACATAGAGAGCCAATTAACTTTTTCAACGACGCTGAAAGATGAATTTTCTTTGTGTCGTCGGATCAATTAAATTCTAGATTTTGTACTTCCACAATTTCGCTATTACGCGACTACAATTTCCTGAATGAAGGCACAAGCGCGTGCTTTCTATTCGGTCTTTAGTAGTCGCGAAGGAATTCATTAAGACGAGGAGTATGGTAACTATTTACATGACAGAAGTACGTAATTATTTACCTACTACGGTACATACAGTCCAAGTTGTCTGTATAAACGCGTTTGATAAATAGATTTGCAATTATGTTTACAAGAACCTTGTAATAATATAACCAGCTGATAAGGATGAATAATTACGTGCTAAGTAATGCATCATTATTTACATTCAGCGACACGTACTCCAAGTTGTTTGAATAAACGTGTTTAATAGAAACATTTGCGATTGTTTACGAAAAGCTTGTAATAATATAAATATAACTAGTTTATAAAAAGATATAGCGGTGTTAAAAGCTCTACTCATCTTGTTACGAAGCAACCTAGAGCGTGAAATTTGCTTTGACCATCCAGAAGGAACGGTTTTGCTAAAATGTCTAAAAATTTAGTTTGGATATAAAAATAATTTTATCAAACCATTAAAATAATTATGAAAAACGTTCAAGTATAATAAGCAATGCTGTAAAACGTTTTAACATTTTAGTAACCAATTTGTGCGTTCTACAGAATTATTTTAATTACATGTTTCATTAATATAACTAAATAAATTAGATAGTTACCAAATAATTATTAAATATTTGGTTATATTAATAACACAATATTTTATTGAAACTATTTCATCAAAACTTAATACCTTTTATCTAGGCTAGATTATTATAGTTAAACCCTTTTTTCGGTGCAGCTCCAAAGGAAAAATAATCTCTCGAATCAGTGGATCAACGGAAAACAAGATGTAGCTGTTTATCTGCGGTAGATCGATAGCAGCTTGCGGCATATCGGGCGATCGTTATTAGAGCGCGTTTAACGAGTTGTTAGAGCGCGTTTAACGAGTTGTTGTGTGATAATTTAACGAGTCTTGCCTGCAGAGATTACCCACGTTCATGATGCCGCGCCATCAATTAAGCCGCTTGAGTTTCAACGGTTCAATAGTCAGGCAACGTGTCACAGGTAAGGTGCAGTAATCAAGAGGCGCGGTCCTCTAATTGTTCTAATATGTAATTGTCATTATCACTATCATCATGTATAATATATAATATAATATAATTATATATTCTGTGCTTTAAGAGGACCCTATATACCAATCGCATTACAGAATATTGAGATTACGGCGCTGAAAACTGATTCGACTTTGTGTATACAAACGACTTCAAAGGAATGTATTAGCTCTCCGTGGACTGGCGCGCATCTAACAATAAACGGCGTCTCAAGCAGCTTACGCACGATTGTACTAGATGTGTATCAGTCCGGATAATTCATATGCCTGGCATTTCTGGTTGCGAACACGTTGCCGATACATATTATTATACAGCATGATGTACTATCTATTGTATGCACGTAGTAATAAATAAATGTCTTTATAATAATTATCCGTTCAATTTTTTATGACTTTAAAAAAATCCAATAAATTACATATCGACATACGTAATGTTTCATTTATATTATTCTGCACGTTTTTTGACATTACGAAAGAGAACTTCGATTAACGTTAATATGAAAATGCAAACAACGTTCAAGATTCTAGACACATTAATTATTGAGGCGGCAATAAAAACCGACTTCGTCGCGATCTCACCACAAGAGTGTCAGGTCGCCCATATACTTTTCCCGATACATTCCAGTGCAGCTGCGAGAACAGATAAAAACTTTACGACTGTATCGGAAATGTGCATATGTATCGGTCCCTGTTGCATAACGAGTAAGAATTATCAGGCAATCGCATAAAATGTAACAATGTCCGTGCAATAATTTTAAGCCAAGGCAATTACTTATGTTTGATTTTCGATCGCATAGCGACACTTTTTGAGTCTAAATAATATCAACGTGTATCATATTTTTGTTACAAATACAATTTGTTAATGAAACAGGGATCAGCAAAAAAATAAGAATAAATTAATATTACTTGATTACTTAATTATTTATCGGAAAAAAATATATTCTGATTACTTGATTAATCAAAGTAAAAACATTTTTAAACACTCGATTGATTAAATAACCAAGAACAAAATTTTAAAACTTTGAAAAAAAAACACCTCTTTTAAATTAATCCCCTTCCTTGGTGCAAAATTAATTTTAATGTATTTTAAAATTAAGTGCTAATTAAGTGCTAATTTAATGCAAAAGTTCGAAATTAAGTACTCGAATCATTTAACAGAATACTGAAGAAAAATTGGGTGGGGTAGGCTTAACATTAAGTTATACTTCTATCCAACAAAAAATATTTATTATGTAAACGACTAAACAAATACAATAAAATTAAATGCTAATTAGATGCTTCAAGAAATAATAAAAATAAATCAAAAATGTATATTACGCAACTTAAAAGTCAGTGGAGCGGTTGGTTCACAAAAGAGAAGTCATCTTAAAAAATTAGACGCTCGAGCAAATTTGGTACTAAACAATTTCTTTTAGCCATTTCTAATAGCCATTTATTAAAATATCAAGTCGCCGAATTAAGTGCTCGTTTCGTTTAACCATTATTCGATTTTAAAAATGACTCTTTTGTTAGTCAACCGCGCGACCAATGTTTAAGTTCGAGTACTTGCCAAACGAAACGAGTATCAAATACGATTACTTAATATTTTTTAATGATATTAAAAAGAAAATTTTTTGATACCATATTTATACGAGCATTTAATTTTTTTTTAAATGATCTCTCTTGTGAATCAACCGCGCAACCGATTTCTGAGTTCTGTATATATATTTTTTATTTAATTTATTATTTTTTGAAGCACCTAATGGGTACTGAATTCTACTCTAATTATTTATTCATTTACATAATAAATATTCATATTTTTTGTCGGGCAGAGCTTAATTTTAAAATTAGAGAAATTTTATAACTCACCGGACCGATGCGCAGCAGCGGAGTTGTAACACAGCTACATTAATCTGTAAAATGTATATAAATTCAAATTATAATAACGTCAAAAATAATTTTTTTTTTATTTATATTCACTTAAAGAAATTTTTTAAAGATAGATTATTTAAAACAATTATAATATTGTTACCGTGAACGTGAAATCATTAAACATTTTATCAATATTTTATTAATATCCTTATTTATGATAAATCTTTACGAGTTGTTCAATCTAAGATTACAAAAATGTTTATGAAATATTTTCGTAAATATTTAGAAGATATTCACATAATTATTATAAATATTATATTTTGTAAATCTTTTATATTTTATATTGTATGCTGCCTAGATTACTCCAACCTTTACGATGACGTAGAGTTTAGATTTACCGTGGTGATAAACAAAGAGTGAATCAAACTCAGATACGTAGAAAAAATCAAATGAAACAAGTTATTAATATCTCACCCAAGGGTTGTTCCGCTGTCGCCTGATGCCATCCTGGCCGCCTCCTCTCCTCTCCTCTCGTCTCTCCACCGTTGTACATCCATGGCACTCATCAAAGCACTGATCACTCGCGAGTACACTAATTACCGCAACACGACAATCATCGGGCACTCCGCACGACAGTGACACCGATATCACTGTTACGCGACGCGACGAAACAATAACAGTGGAATGTGCGGATTATGCGTAGCCACGACTCTTTCGGCAGCCGCGAAATTGGTCTGAACGATGCAACGACTGACGAACGACGAAAGCTTCAGAGCGACGGAAACTCTTCGCGCAGATAATTTATTCACGCCCAACTATCGCAACGATCCTTACGAGCTAAGACGAGAGACGTCTCCTCGCCGGAACGCGTTGTTCTTCTGAGGTGGCACCATAACCTTGCCGACTGCCTGCGCGTATACACTACTTACCGGAACGCGACGAAGAAAAATAACACGGAATGTGCGTGACCAAAGCTCCTTCGGCAATCGCAAAATGCCGCGAAATCAGCTTGAACGACGAGACGGCCGGCCGAGGGACGAGAAGCTCCAGAGCATCGAAAACTCTTCAAAGATCGCGTAGATAATTTCATGTGCCATCTGTCGTGGGACACCACCACGATCAGTAGTCGATTATCGATTACGATTATCGATCGTCCTAAGACGCGAGCGTACGCAGTTGTTTCTATGCAGGGTGTCCCGCGATAGGTGGCGCAGTAATTACTGCGCAACCTTCGAAAAGTTTCCATCGCTCCGGAGCTGATCGTCCGTCGCGTCGTTCAGGCCAATTACGCGGCATTTCGCGGCTGCCGAACGAGCTGCGGCTACGCACATTCCTCATTGTTTCGTCGCCTCGCGTGCCAGTGATATCGCGGTGTCGCGCGAAGTGCCGGGCGATCGTCGTGTCGCTGTAATTAGTCTATGTGCGAACAGTCGGCAAGGTTATGGCGCAATTCAGAAAAACATTACGTTCCGCTGGGCGGACGCCTCTAGACTGCGCCCGTCACTCGCCCGCTACGCTTTCGTGTATACGTACCCAAGGTTATGTTGTCGTTCGCGCGACGCGAGTCCGGCCGGTGCGCGTCGCCCTGCGTGCGTATCGCCGCTCGCTCGCCGCCGCAGACGCCGCAGTCCGTCTCGCGAGCGCGCCGAGAGTGGGGTGTTACGTACGCAAGTCGCACGCGAACGTATCCGCATCGCAGACGGCAATCAAGTTAATCCGCGATGGACCAATCTGAACGCGACTATTATATCGAACCGACGATTATACGTTACGGGCAGATACTTTCCTCGTTTCGAATCGAAGCGACAGACATTCGCGGATCTTCGTTAAGGTATTTTTCCTCATCCCAGCGATGCACGCCGCGCGCTGGCAGCGTAGTTTCTCGAATGGGGAGCGGCGTCTGGGTTCGAGTGTGCCACAGGGACTCGAATGTAACCCCCTCGCGCGGGAGACGCGGGGAAAAGGCGCGAATCGCCCTCATTTCTTCATTGTAATTAGTGTGACGAAACGGTGCGATGTGCATTGACCGTCATTCATCGTCAGTAATGTGTATGTAAATTTGCGTCTGACTTGTGTCGCGGGTACAATATCACGCTTCGATCGTGTGTTTCTGAGTCGACTATTGCGTTTTCATCGGCGTCGGCGTTGATTCGCGTAATGTCGCGCGATTTCGGAGTGAAATCGCCGCTCTCCGGCGAGGCGTTCGACCACTCCAGACTTTGCGAAATTACGAGTACCAAGAAAGCTGTGGCTACGCACAATTCACACATTCCGCGTTATTGTTTCGTCGCGTCGGGTACCAGTGATATCGTGCGAAATGCCGGGTGATCTTCGCGTTCCGGTAAGTAGTGTGTACGCGTCGGTAAGGTTATGACGCCAACTCGGAAGAACATCGCGATTGGTCAGGGGAACGTCTCTCGTCTTGGCTCGTAAGGATCGTTGCGATAGTTGGGCGTGAATAAATTATCTCCGCGAAGAGTTTCCGTCGCTCTGAAGCTTTCGTCGTTCGTCAGTCGTCGCATCGTTCAGACCAATTTCGCGGCTGCCGAAAGAGTCGTGGCTACGCATAATCCGCACATTCCACTGTTATTGTTTCGTCGCGTAGCGTAACAGTGATGTCGGTGTCACTGTCGTGCGGAGTGCCCGATGATTGTCGTGTTGCGGTAATTAGTGTACTCGCGAGTGATCAGTGTTTCGGTGAGTGTCATGGATGTGCGAGGGAGGAGAAGAGAGGAGAGAAGAAAGCGGCCAGGATGGCATCAGGCGACAGCGGAACAACCCTTGGGTGAGATATTTATAACTTATTTTATTTGATGTTTTCTACGTATCTGAGTTTGATTCACACTTTATTTATTACCACGGTAAAGCTAAACTCTACGTCATCGTAACCGAATTGGAGTAATTCAGGCAGCATACAATATGAAATGTAAAAGATTTACAAAATATAATATTTATGATAATTATTTGAATATTTTATAAATATTTCTGAAAGTATTTCATAAACATTCTTGTGATCTTAGATTGAATAACTCGTAAAGATTTATCATAAATAAAAATATTATTAAAATATTGATAAAATCTTTGAAGATTTCACGGTCACGAATATTATAATTGTTTTGAATAATTACTTTAAAATTTACGAGTTTTTTTAAGTGAATTTAAATTAAAAAAATTATTTTTGACGCTATTATAATTTGTATTTATATGTACTTTACAGATTAATGTAGCTGTGTTACAACTCCGCTGCTGCGCATCGGTCCGGTGAGTTATAAAATTTCTATAATTTTAAAATTAAAGGAAAATTTAAAAAAAATTGAGTTGGGCTGGCTTATCATTAAGCTAGTTCCCGCCGAACAAAAAATATAAATATTTATTACGTAAATAAATAAACAAATACAGTAGAATTAAATACGCATTAGGTGCTTCAAGAAAAAATGAAAATAAATCGAAAATATATATTACAGAATTTAGAAACCGGTCGCGCTGTTGGTTCACAAGAGAGAGGTCATGCTCGTATAAATTTTGTATCAAAAAATTTTCTTTTTAATATCATTTAAAGATATCAAGTCACCGAATTTAATGCTCGTTTGTTTGGCTAAAAAATTTTTTTTTAGAGAAAAAGAATGCAAAAGGAGAAGCCATAAGAATAACGCTGAAAAAAACCGCTTGATATTAAAGTTTCAAGTATTTTATTATTTAACAAGAGAAAGCAAATTAAAAATTTGTAATAATAATTTTACTTATAATTTTATTAAAAAATTGTTTAACAAGTACTCGAACTTAAACATTAGTCGCGCGGTTGACTAACAAGTTAGTCGTCATCTTTAAAGTCGAATAATGGCCAAACGGAACAAGCACCTAATTCGATGACTTGGTATCTTTAAATGACTATTGAAAAAGAAATGTTTTAATACCAAATTTACTTAATTTTTTAAGATGACTTCTCTTTTGAGAAACCAACCGCTCGAGTGATTTTTAAGTTTTGTAATATACATTTTTGATTTATTTTTATTATTTCTTAAAGGATCTAATTAGCACTTAATTCTACAGTATTTATTTGTTTACATAATAAATATTTTTTTATTGGGTAGAGGTCTAGCTTAATGTTAAGTCAGCCCCAATAAATTTTTCTTTATTTTTTACCAAATGGTTTAAGTATATAATTTTGAATTTTAGCACCAAATTAATTTTACTTAATTTTAAAATATTTTAAAATTAGTTTTGCGCTAGTGGGCTAGCTTAGTAGGGATAAAAAAATTTTGATTTTAAAGATATGTCTTTATTTCAAAAATATTTCGTGAAATATTTCTGTAAAGTATTTCAGAAACATTTCAAATAGTCCTTTACATAAATATTTCAAAAATATTTTATGAACAATTGCATGAAATTTTTTAAAAATATTTCTGTGAAAGCTTTAATGAAATATTTCATGAAATATTTCTGAAATATTTCCGTTTAAGCTGGAATTACTTAAATTGAATGTAATTGACTTCAAAATATAGATTTTCATGAGTTTGGTCATTTGTACAGAAAATCAATTCTTACAGACTCTCCTCCTAGCTCTTCCCTTTTTAAAACTCTAGCCAAATTGTTCTTTTAATGTACATGAGAATAATAAATAATATAAAAAAGTCAATATTTTTAAAATGTTTTATTTTATCTAAAAATGTGATAAAGAAATAATTAAATTAAGTTTCATTGTGTGAAAAGAACAGTTTTTTTGCAATTAAAAATTTGACTAGATACAGATCTAAAAATAATTTTTTTTAATTATTAAAATAATTACACAAAACGCTTAAACATGAGCAGTTCTACAGTTTTAATATTGTAGCAACCAGCTTCAGCATACTATATAATTATTTTGACGGTCTAGCGAATTTAAAGTTTTCTATACAAAAACCTGAACAAAAACCAAATAAGTCCTTTTATGACATTAAATCATTCTCTATTAATCAGTGACTATCAATAGTATGACATCGTAAATAATTTTCTTCCGGCAAGAAGAAAAAAACAGAAAATATAAATATAAGTAATAAATATAAAATTTTTGCAATAATATCAAGCAAGTCCAGAGAATTTTTAATTAGTCAAAGCCTATAACACTGTTTTTATATCTATTATAAATGTTCAGTGAAATTTTACTATATTTATACAATAAACAGTTTAAAGATGAATAATTTTTGTTTTTCTTTTTAAACTAAACTTTTTAAACTTATTTAGTTTTTTAAGAAATTATTTTTAGACGTTAAATAAATTTTTCTATATTTTAGTAAAACTGTTCTTTCCGTACGAGTCCGTTTATCGAATCAATTTTTTAACGTGTGCTAATGTCGCACTAATGCGACCTACTGCAATTAATGTATATTTATTTACTCATTTGTGGCGAACCCCGTTAAATCATCAGTGTAACGACACAGGTGTACAAAATACGGAGAGTGATTTAAATGAGACATTTCGAGCAGTGTGATGTGCAGCTTATTGCCGCGAACTATTCGCGCTGTACGTACCTTTGCGACCGCACAGAGGTAATTGCAATAAGTAAGTTCTCGAGCGAGCTTGATCCACTTACAATTAGCAGCGAAACGCCAGGAATTCCATCGCGGTAAACTTTCGAGACTTTATTATTGTAACCTATATTTCATTCCTAAACTCTCTGACGCTCCTCGAAGACGTACAAAGAGACTTCATTGTAACCGAGTGTTGCTCCTTCAAAGACACATGTTTATCTTTGTAATTGTTGCTTGCTATATCGGGCGGATAGCGAGAGGTTTCAAATTTTAGTAAATTAGTGAACAACATAGTAATGGTCTAGTCCTCCACAACTTAGACAATTGTTATGTTGATTAGATTGGAAGAATTAGAAAAAATTTAAAAATATTTTTGTAAATGACGAATTGTGACTCGATCACCAGTGATGTAATGATAATAGCTAAGCATGTTAAATCACTTGTAACTGAACTTAAGGATATATTTTATTACACATATTTTTGAAATTATGAAAAAAATTATGAAAAAGATTGATTATTCTAGAGATATCGTGTGAGAACTCGAAAGTGATAGGTCGCGATCTCGTCGCAAAATTGAATACACTTTAAAAGTACAATAAATTTAATACTAATATTACAAGTGAAAAAATGAGATAAAATCATAAGAATATCACTAAAAAATATCACTAAAAAATATAAATTATGGTCTAACTCAGTAACGCGCATCTACCTATTTCGCTAACTCACGGGTAAACTTTCAACGATCAAGAGACCACATTTAAAGCGTATGCCCAGTTCATGCATTTGAATCGCGCGATACAGGGGATACCCCATTTATCTCGCCACCCTGTCTTTCCCTACTTGGCGAACACCAGAATATTAGAAGCGGTTCCGTGAGATCCACCTTAATGACTGTTTAAGTTATTCTGAAACCAGCCACCTCGAATTAATCCCATTGACGTAATTACTACTTAATAGATCTATTACAATGGACGTACTTTGACAACTGAATTGATTAGACTTAATTTCGTTACCAACGACAACGTTATCTTTTCCTCACTATGCTATTTTAATTTATAAAATATAAATAGTACCGCGGACACTATCTTTAACGATATAGACTCATGCAAATATGAGTTGATGCACGTTAGATAAGAATTGAATGAAGGTTATATAAGATAATTCTTAAATAAGTATAAAAAATTTGCGGAATATTTCTTGGTTTATTTTATGAAGAAAAAGTCCTATAAAGATATGACTTAAAATACTTTGTTTTCAAAATATAAAGCGTCAAAGTTGAGAAAAGAAATATTAAACAAAAATGTAAAAAATGCTTGTAGAGATATTTTAATCATATAATGTGCTTATATGTGATATTAGGAATTTTTCAGAATTAATTAAACATTATTAGTTATACCAGAGGTGTTCGTACAAGTAAACATATTACATTTTTTAAATTAAAAAATAATACTTTTTTTTAAATTAATAATTTTTTTGAAATCTTGAAACTAAAATTCTATAAAAACTTCTTTTTCTATTTCTCTTTTTTCTTTAAAAGAATAATTGCATACTATCATTTAATTTCAAAAATTTAATATAATTATTCATACAAATGTTCTTGATAAAATTACAAATATTTTATTGGTATTGGAAAATAGTTTTTAATGCTTGATGTAAGCACATCAAATTTGATTAAATTATTTTAAAACGTTTTCTAGATTTTCTAAATTTTCATATTTCTTATATTTCTTTTCTCAACTTTTTATTTTGAAAACAAAGCACTTTAAGACATATACTTATAAAATCTCTTTTTCATAAAATAAACCAAAGTATCCTTAAATTTTTTACACTTGCTTAGAAATCACTCTGTACAACAAAACTGGATATTGAAAATGCAAAAAAACAAAAAATAGTAGCGACAAGATCTTTGAAAAATTGTGTATACCCTGAAAGATATATATAAAAATTATATTTAATGTAACAAAGCAAACGAATAACGCCAGACAAATAATAATAAAGCATGTAAGTGACGTTAATCGCCAATGAAAATATATCAATGAATTGATCGGTGATTTTGCGGTGCGGCTATGGAGAAAACTTGGGCATTCGAGCCCTTCGGCCTGAGAGATTGGCGCTGTAACTTCCATAGCAAGATCGTAAAATCTTTTTATGGACCAAATGATGCGGATATAGATACTAAACGATCGCCGGACGTATCGGATCCAAGATATACGGCGAAACAATAAATTCCGCTGCATTGATTCCGCGAAGATCCCGTAGCGATTCGCCTCGAATCTTCGACACATGAAGCGTCATTGTGCGAGCATCATGGTTTATGTCTTCACTAACGAGATAAAATAGTTTCTTTATAAAAGAGACCTTGGGACACACTAATTCTTTTTTTAACAATAACGAATCTTTTAATGTTAATTTAGTTACATTACTTTGCTATTTGTTTCCAATATAAATAATTGTGTGTTCTTATATGTAATTAGTTTTTAAACAAAAGTTTAATTTTGGTTTTTCTTTGTATTTCTCTGTGTCAATATTTCTTTATATTTTTTGATAAATTTTAACGAGAGATTTAAATAAAATTTTATACAATTTTTTAGCTATTATTCAGTATATTTGAAAAATTACATTTTTATTTCTTTGTTCAATACTCTTTATATTTTAAGCAAAGCTGCTATAGGTAGGAACGTAAAGTACTTTTAATATCTTTAGAACTATGTGCTCGGTACACTACTTTTATAACAAGCCACCTTTTTGGAAGGCTATTTGATCTGCTTTAGACAATTCCAGATTTAATTCTTTATATTAATTTTGGACTATATCTGCTTGTTCATCTAATAATAGTCAACTTTTGATATTATGCCATTTCTAAAATCTGCACCTCGAAGAAAGAAATAAGAATTTCAAAAAAGAAAAATTTGAGTACACTTATTGATACGTTAGAAAAATTAGAGTGAAGAAAAATGTTTAAGAAAATGAATGTTTAAAAAAAAAAAATAAAAAAATATGAAGAAAAAGGAAAAAGAAAGTAGAAGTAAGAAGAAATGCATTTGGCCAAAAAGAAATTTTAGATTGAAAAAATTGACAGATTTGTTAGAATCATTTTGTATTTTATAACGTATTGATTTTATATTATAATGTTAAATGTTTGAACTAGCTTCTTTACATATTTATCACCAACGTTTGTTTAAGATTATTTTTATTACTAATTATTTTATTACTAAGTGTCACATTTTAATTATATTTGACTCTCAAGTAAAATTAAAGTTGTTCTTTCAAACAAATTTTATTTTACTAGACAAAACAGACGCGCGTTACAAAACTACTTATATTACATAATTTTATACAAATTACAAATATTACATTCTTAACCTCTCAATACAAATAGTCAAAATACGCGATCTCCGCGAACGGCTGTCATTTACGAAGTAAGCGCTGAATGACAACCAATCAGCGCATTGGAAAAGTGATAATAATAAATTTCGAGATTTCGAGTAACGATGCAATGCACTTTTTCGGATAGAGATTTTCGTGATAAGTGTAAGAGACATTGTTATTCGTGGAAAATAATTTTCGCGTTCGCATGAGCACAATTACGGGATACGCTTCGATATTAGAGACCGTTGCAATGTGCACTCTTTCTTCTCGTTACGTTATCGGTTCAATGAGACCATGTCTCATAGAACTTAGCGTCTAACCGGCCGATCAGCTGGATTAACCATGATTTTTGAGCAGATCGCGGGTTGACAAAAGCACCCCAGAAAGTGCGTCTCCTTTAAGTGACATGCTGCCTGCGACTATGGCTTGTAAAATACAAGTGTCGTACGAATCATGGTTAAAAAAGCTTAGTCGACGTTAGACGTGCGTTAAACGTGACACAAAAGACAGAGCTCATTCGCAACGATTTCACTATCGATCCCGTATCCATTGCGTCCGAATTGCTAAATCGTTATTTCGTTAATCGCGTAATAAACAATGTCTCTTGCAGGTGCCACGAAGAAGATGCTCGTAGTGACATGAAATGCTTGTTTAATGCTGATTTTGTTTTTATTTTTTAAGTATAATTCATTTTTTTCAGCTTTTTTGTGTACTGAGGGAAGAATTATTTAATTTTGATAAATATTTATTCAAATATTAATAATAAAATATTTAATAAATGTAAATATATATTTATTTAGTAGTAGAACCACTAATTAAATTTAAGTTTTATTTCTACTACTACAATAAATATTTATGTACTGTAAGTAAATATTTTATCAGAAATATTCGAATAAGTATTTATTAAAATATATGAATTTTTTCTCTTAGAGTGGTAAGTGTAAGAGACATTGCGATTCGTGAAAAAAATAATTTTCGCGTTCGATTGGACACATGTGCAATTAATTATGAGGTACGATTCGGTATCGGAGACCGTTGCAATGTTCATTCTGACTTCTCGTCACGTTATCGGTTCAGTGTGACCATGTCTCATTGGATCTAGCGTCTAACCGGCCGATCAGCTGGATTAATCATGATTTTTGAGTAAGTCGCGGGTTGACAAAAGCACCCCAGAAAGTGCGTCTCCTTAAAGTGACTTGCTACCCTGCGACTATGGCTTGTAAAATACAAGTGTCGTACGAGTCATGGTTGAGAAAGCTTAGTCGACGTTAGACGTGCGTTAAACGTGACACAAAAGACAGAACTCATTCTCAACGAGCTCACTATCGGTCCCGTATCCATCGCGTCCGAATTGCTAAATTGTCATTTCGCTAATCACGTAACAAACAATGTCTCTTCCATTTGCCACAAAGAAGATATTTGCAACGATATAAAATGATTTTTTTAACGCAGAAATTTTTTCATTTTTATGTATAACTTTTATTTCTATTTCATCTTTTCGTGACAAGTGTAAAAGACATTGCGATTCGTCAAAAAAATAATTTTTGCGTTTGAATGAGTACATGTGCAAATATCGGATATGATTCGGTATTAGAGGTCGTCGCAATGTGCACTCTAACTTCTCGTCACGTTATCGGTTCAATGAGACCATGTCTCGTTGGACTTAGCGTCTAACCGGCCGATCAGCTGGATTAACCATGATTTTTGAGCAGGTCGCGGGTTGACAAAAGCACCCCAGAAAGTGCGTCTCCTTTAAGTGACCTGCTACCCTGCGACTATGGCTTGTAAAATACAAGTGTCGTACGAGTTATGGTTGAGAAAGTTTAGTCGACGTTAGACGTGCGTTAAACGTGATTCGAAGGCAGAACACATTCGCAACGAGCTCATTGTCGATCCCGTATCCATCGCGTCCAAACTGCTAAGTTGTTATTTTACAAATCAAGCAACAAGCAATGTCTCTTGCACGTGCCACGAAGACAATGCTTGTAGCGATATAAAATGCTTCTTTGTGCTGAAATTTTTTTGTTTTTTTAATTTCTATTTTTATTAAACAAAACAAGCGCACGCTTCAAAGCTTCTAATATTACAATATTTTATACAATTTATAAATTGAATATTACGTTATTAACCCCTCAATACATATAGTCAAATTACGCGATCTTCGCGATGACAGCTGTTCACGAAGTAAGTGCTGAATGAGAATCAATCAGCACATTGGAAAAGCGACAACAATAAACTTTGAGATTTCAAGTATCGATGCAATACACTTTTTTAAATGGTATGTATCTCCAGGTACAATTAATCTATCTTTATATCTAAAGATAGTTTATGAACGAAAAGAAATGTTTAAAAATGATAATTAAGATATTACCCTAAAAAGCTAAAATAAAGATTTTAATTTATTTAAAATAAGTATGTATAAATCAATTAGCATCATTTGAAATAAAAATAAAATTGAAAGAATTACAAAACTGTTGTACTTATGGACACATAATTTGAATTTTGAATTATGTGTCCATAAGTGCAACAGTCTCCCCTTCTTTCTTCGTAAATTATTTCACTTGATTCTCTCAAACGATTCTTAAATCGCCTTAATATTTCGCCGTTGCGATGAAAAATTGTTTCTCAAAGATCTCGTATGGTGCATCGCTATCACAACGAATTGCGCCAACATAAATAATATACGAACGAGATTAATCATACGAGAAAACCTGCAAGACAGATACATCAGATCCAATCAAGAAGACGCTTCGACTTCGAGGTTGCTAAATTCAATTGAATTAATCCAAGACGTGCCGTGCACAAGCATCTGTGGGAAATCGATACATATCGAGAACACACGCGAGATCGCGGGTAAACGTTTCGATAATTGTGTAATAAAGCTTTGTATCGTAATCGTGTCTCTATCCTCTCTCTTTCTCTTTCTCTTTTTCTCTCCTTTCTTTTATCTCTTTTTTCTTATCTCTCTTAGCGTGCACGCCGGAAACAATAGAAATACTATTACGCTTTCTATATTATTTACTCTCTACATTGCGTAAAAGAAAGATACGATCATATAACTGCGCCAAAAAGCATTCGACGCGCTTAAACCCGCGTTAGAACATTAAAACTATTGAAAAAATCTGCATTACGCACTTTTGTGCATACGATTGCGGGCAATTGCGAATGCTGTTGTGCGTTATACGCTGCGTCAACAATGCAAACAGACTACCGGCCGTCGACGTGATTTAATTCAACGCATATTTTTGCACGGTACGAATACTCCATCGACTGAAAAAAAGAGAGAAGAGAGAAGGGAAGCCAACGTACCGTGAAAAATCGGTGACCGCCGAATTTCCAATTAATTCCACGTTATACAGTTAAAATTGTTTAATTAAAAGGTTATCCGAAACTGTTTGATTTCGCTGATGTTTGAGATGACTACTTCCGTACGCAAACATTTCCAATTTATCGCCATCACTGATACACAAGAATGCAATTAACCCTTCGTAGACATCGTGGTCCTTTCAAAATCCGTTCAACTTTTTTAATTTTGAATTACTCGTGCAATCAAGTTTAAATTATAAAATAAAAAAATAAATTATAAAACATTAATGGAAATCTTATACTTTCATACTTTTAATAGATTTAAACATTATTTCACAAAATTAAAATATTTGAAATTATACGGAGCATTCAAATTTTTAATTCATAAAATCATTTTAATGGTTTTAAAGATGTTACTTTCGAAAAATTATGTTTTGTATAAACAAATATTTTATTCCCAAGTATTAAGAGAAAATATCACTGTACCTTGTATAATGCTATCACAAAATATAATCTGTATCAACTATCTAACTGTCATGAAACATTATTCAAAACTGTGTAACAGATATATGGTTTTAAAATATTGATTAAACTAGAGCTTACATTATAAAGATATATTCCACGACTTTTGGTATTCTTATAAGTCTTTGCTGACCTTTATAGTTTCGGAATTTCTTTTAATAGCCACAGCTTTCTAACAGTTTAGGACACACTTATGCATGATTAGATTAACTAACTTTTGATTTATGAAAAAACTATAATCAAAAGTGGCTTATTCTTTCATCTGACATTTTTCCTCGATTTACTTTAGAACATGTATATACGCTTCTCGCGTGTCTTCTTCTTACATTTAGATCGCGTAACAGCGCTATATTCACGCTATTAAAGGCGCTAGGGTTTCGAAGCGTCGAGTGATTAACATTCCCACGTTGTCGCTGGTAAATCGGGCCGATCTTTCATTCGCAATAATTATCTTTACGATTAATAGAACGCGGTGGTCCCGACTGCGCCGGCTGAAGTCTGATGAGAAGCGGAAAACTTATAATGGCCGACCACTCCTTTAGATTCTGTTCACGAAGCCGCAGTTGGCGCGATGGTCTCCGAGGGCAGAAACTGTCTCCTGGCAATCTGCCGGACGAACCTTTAGTTCGTAACGTCCTGCCACGTACTTTCCACATTTTTCCTCGCGAAACATCCCTTCCGACAAGAAAAATACAGAGTCGCTACATACACATTTCCAAATGTGATGTTTGACATTGTGCACGCATGATGAATAGCGTCGGAACCAGATGTAGTAGAAATCAGACTCGGAGGACGTAGATTTGGAAAATTTTTACCTCAGCAAACAACGACTGACATCGCATAATTTTAAAGAAACACGAAACTTGATGGAAGAAGTTTCCAATTTATAACTAGCACATTGTTAGCGAAAAATACAAAGTACTTTTGCAGTGAACCGTCACGCGAATGCGAAATACATTCGCGTTTTGAACCGCACTGCGGTGTTCTGAACTTCTAATGAGATTAGATCTTAATTGAAATACGTTACGGACATTAAAGCGGCAAACGGTGACCGTTCAAGAAATATTGTCAGACAATCGAATTGCTTATCCGATTGTAAATCTCTCGCGGGCTATTAGAGGATATCTATGTGTGATAAGTCGACGCCGTTATTGCCGGCAATTAGTTGCCTCGCTCCGATACAATTCGCTTCGAGGGCGCGTATATGCACATATTTCCAGAAGTGCAGGGGTGGAATGAGGTAGAATTTGGCAGATGGGAGAGGGGTTACGCAGATGTGACGTATACCTAGGTCGAGTGCAACATCAGCGGCATTATAAGTGGCTTGTAGATTGCCAAAACAGGTCGGCCGCAATGTAGCTTCAGGACGTCGCAAAAGGACCGAGAAGCACGAGAAAATTTGCTAGTAGAGAGAAGAGCGTGTAGAAACATCGGAGTGAATGTAACTTCGTATTATCTATGTAGAAAGTGTTTGCACATTAACGTCAAATATTTGTAGAGTTTACCCTCTCATTAAAGTAGATACGAATTCCTATAACTGTGTGTTAACAAGTAAAATTATTTAATAAGTGAAAATTAGACCGATACATGAATAATACAAGCAGAAAAATATCTGCCATTTTTGGTTAAAGAAGATCTTAGTGCTTCAGAAAGTTTTTTTTCTTTTTTTTGAAAAATGTTTTTTGAAGTATTTTTTTAGAAAGGCAAAAACCGATTAATATCAAATTTTATATACTTTTTTCGAGGGGGAATTCACAACCCAAAATTTTGTACACCAATGCCGATTTTTGGCATTGCTGTAAAACACTGCCGACATTTTTGTACACTGCCGACAATGCTTATTGTTAGTCAATGCCTACAATGCTGTCAATCCTATATTAAAATTAAGGCAATGCCATGCAATTATGAACACTACCGCGTGCCCATTATCATACGCCAATGCCTGCACAAGAATTCTAAAGCTTTCCCGAAGTATTCAAAAATTTTTGTGCTCAACCCCATGATCGAAAAACCGACTCTGAAGTGAGCTCCCCAACCACTGACGACAATGCCGTCAATATTATAGGTCACTGCTTACTTTTTTCGGCAGTCCACTGCCGAAATTTTGTACACCAATGCCGGCTGTGAATTTCCCCTCGACTTTTTTACTATTATTTTAATGTTTTAATATTTTTAAAATTTAAAAACTACTACTTTTTCACATGTTACTAATCGATTACTAACAGTTAATTACCAACTGATTACTAACAGCATACAAAAATGCATACAACAGTACATAAAAAGTAAAATAACATTATTACATTTAAAAAAAACTATAAAAACTAAAGTCATTAAATTATTTTGTAAAATTAATGTTATCATCTGAAATGAATATTATTTACAACAAAAATAAAAACATTTATATTTTTGCATTTGAATAATTTCAAGTAATAGTTAATATAAAATAAAAGCCATTACACATAAATTTAAAATATAGAAAATTTATTTAAGACAATGCTGTGATATCTCTAGTACAACTGTAAAAAGATAAAAATAATACTTATATAAAAAACATCTGTTGTCGCACAAGATTCACTGTAAATTATAGCATGTGTTGCAACCATATCTTTTAGTGATTACCACATATTAAATGCTGTGCTTTCTTTAAAAGATAAACTACTATTTCATATAAGTAGGATCTGTGAAGTTGGCACGACATTCTGGTAATATGAAAAAAAAATACATAGAGTTCCAGTGGCACTTTTTATAATTCCGGAGTCGCTTATAAAAATAACGAAGAGTTCTGCAATTTTTATCCTAAAGCAAAACAAAAATGAAAAAATGTGATAACTTTGCGAATTTAGCACGATATCTCATTCTTTAAAGTATAAGAAAACAAATATTTGACAAGAGTTCTAGTTAGTACTATCAAAGTACTACCGATGACTGCAATTTTAAAAATAATTTACATGATTTTTTTTTAAATTGATAACATTTTTTTGTATTAAAATATTAAACATACCACTTGGACAGAAAGTGTTGTGCTACCTATTTATCAAAGTTCCAGCTACAATTTGCACTAATTCTGGCAGAGTTCTATGCTACACAATTATTTTTAAAAATAATTTTGGTGATTGCATTTTTAAAAATACTTTTTTATATATATGAACCACCACACTTAGACACTGCGATAAATAGGCAGCACGACATTTTTTGTCTAAGTGTACCACTGGGAAAATAGGTACACACAAGACTACAAGATTCCAAGACATCTGGCTTCAAAATTTTTGGCTTTAAGACTTTTGACTTCAAGACTTTACCGGACTTTACCAGACTTTACCAGATTACATGGACCATACAAACTGTCATGGATTTAATTAAACTACGTCGGATTTCATCGAACTTTATTGGATTTCACCGGACTTCACAAGACTTCTGGCTTCAAGACTTTCGACTTCAAAACTTTTGGCTTCAGGACTTTTGCCTTCAGGACTACTGGCTTTAAGATTTTTGACTTTAAGATTTCACTGGACTTCACCAGATTATATAGACTGTCATAGACTTAATCAAACTACGTTAGACTTCATCGGATTTTATTGGATTTGACCGGATTTCACATACTTTATTGACCACTGGGAAAATCGGTATACATCGAACTACATGACTTCAAGACTTTTAACTTCAAGACTGCACTGGATTACACGGACTGTTATGAACTTCATCGAACTACGTCGGACTTTATTGAATTTCACCGGATTTCAAGACTTCCGACTTCAGAACTTCTGACTTCAAGACTTCCGGCTTCAAAACTTTCGACTTCAAAACTTCCGGTTTCGAAACTTTTGGCTTCAAGATTTCCGGCTTCATAACTTCCAGCTTTAAGATTTTCGGCTTTAGGATTTCTGACTGCAAGATTTTTGGCTTCAAGACCACAGACTGTCATGGACTTTATCGGATTATCATGAACTTTATCGGACTTTATTGGATTTCACCGAACTTTACGCACTTTATGGACTACTGGGAAAATAGGTATACACCGAACTACAAAACCTCAAGATTTCTGACTTCAAGATTTTACCAAACTTTACCAGATTACACAGACTATCATGGATTTCATCGGACTACGTCGGACTTCATGGACTATGCCGGACTTCATCGGACTTATAAGAAATAATATTTCATACAGTGTACTTACGAGGTAATCCTGACTAGTTTGTTTTGAATTTTACAAACAATTACCTGTAAAATTCGAAATATACTTATAAGTACTTTTTAACATAAAAAATCAAAACTTTTACCACTACTTGAACCTTAAATATTGATTTGTTAAATTAAAACTTATTGTGCTGTGTAGTTACCGATGACCCACGCTAAACTTTCCAGCATTTTTACTTTTCAGCCTTTTTACTTTCCAGTATTTTTACTTTCCAGCATTTTGTTTTTAAGATATATTTTACAAGATACATTTAATTCGATGGGATAATCATTCAAAAAATAGGTAAAACCGGAATTCTGAGTTCAAGACTTCATCGCACTTCATGGACTGTCATGGACCTTGTCGGATTTCGTTGGATTTCAATGGACTTCATGGACTACATTAGACTTTATCGGACTATGTTAGACTTCATTAAACTTTATTGGATTTTACCGGACTTCATGGACCACGCTAGACTTCATCGGATTTCACTGGGTTTTATTGGACTTTGCGGACTGTCATCGAATTTTACTAGATTATATGGACTGTTATAGACTTTATCGGACTACGTTGGATTTTAACGGGCTTCATGGACTACGCTAGACTTCATCGAATTTCATCGAATTTTACCAGACTTTATCGGATTTTGTGGTCTTCATGGATTTCACGGATTGTTATCGGACTACGCCGGATTTCACCAGATTTCAACGAAATATGTCATACAATGATTTAATATTGAATTATAATGTTAAATGTTTTCATATTAGACAGCATGATACTTTTTGTTCAAGTGTCGTGCTGCCTAATATAAAATAATATGCTGATTGGCATTAAAAAATTATTTTAAAATATGCAATCGCCAGAACTATTTTTAAAAATAATTGTGTAGCATAAATCTCTATGCTAGAACTGGCAAGAACTGTTGCTGGAACTGCGATAAGTAGGAAATGCGACACGTTTTTTCCAAGTGTCGTGGTATGTTTAATATTTTAATACAAAAAGAATGTTAATCATGTGACCTATTTTTAAAATTACAGTTATCGGTAGAACTTTAATAGTACTAACTGGAACTCATGTCAAATGTACTAATTTTTGTTTTCTTGTATTTTAAAGGATGAGATATCGTGCTAGATATCGTGCTAGTTATCACATCTTTTCATTTTTGTTTTTTTGGGATAAAAATTGTAGAACTTTTTGTCATTTTTATAAAGAACTCCGGAATTATAAAAAATGCCTCTTACGTATTTTTTTCATATTAACAGAATGTCATGCCAACTTCATAGATCCATATTAGTAGTTTATTTTATATCATTTACCTTTATCCTAAATACAAACTAGAAAGTGTCTTGTTTTAGACGATAATTTTTTATAACACTATTTCGAATTTTGCAATAGCTAAGTTTTTTGTAAAATAAGCGAAAATAAGTGTCTGATAATAAGCCTCAAATTGACATAATAGGATTTACAAAGTTTATATAATAGTTTTATACTTTGAACGTATAAAACAAGTACAGTTCTAACTTAGGATAACATGTAAGAACAATACTGTCTTTTTCGGAATGAGTCAGGAGTTTTAGTATAAGAGAAAACTTTGAAAGTTTATGTATGTGTGCATGCGTTTTCGATGTAGTAGTTTGTAGAAACATATTGATGTTTACTATTACATTAATAGCGCACGTATACATATGCACAAATTTTCATTGGACTTCTGACTAATATTGCACTTTCCGTTTTGATGTGACCGTTTCTAAAATGTATTTAGCTTAAAAGAGATTAGTTTAATATTGTTACAAGTTTAATCTTCAACTTGTAAAAAAAAATAAAATTATTTCTTAACTTCTTATTTGGAAGAAAATTATCATCAAAATACTAATTACAATAAACAATGCACTGTAAATTTTTTATTTTTATTAAAAATTTGGTACAATGCCGCGTGAAAAGGCTGTGATCGTAGGAGATTAATATCAATCATGTTATATTTTATTAGAGCTGCTTGTGGCTGCTATGGCACTTAATCTCGGGCTTTATGACTCCAGAGTTCGATTTGTACAATGCACTTCTGCATATAGATCCATCGATAAATTTACGGGAACACGCAAATAATTAAATCGAGGACGCTTGTGTTAGTTCGCGCACATTCAGGAAATTGGGCATTCCGCTCCACGGAATTAAAGTACGGTATCGTGCGTTCGATGTCATATTCAAAATCGTGTTTTTGATGACGCCGGCTTAATACCTGCGCGGATTTTTGTCGGAAAATGGATGCTGATCGCCATCAGCAGATTGCAACGTACAGCGAACGTATATTCGGAAATTTCTTTGAAGAAAGGCTCAATCGAAGCGAATGGAAAGAGCGAGCAGAACGTAATCGAGCGAAAACACCGACACAATGGATGAATACTGCGATCAAGTCAATAACGAGTCACTGATAATCCAAATCAACTAATCGGTCTCAATTCTTCCGGCTATCTGAGTCTAAAGTATTCCCTTCTAAATTCTGCGGAGTAATTTATGTAAAAGCGTATATTTTATATTATTTTATATTCGTGAAAGCATATGTAAGATGGTCATTAAGTACTCTAAAAGATTTTAAGAGATCATTCCTTACACTAATTTAAAATAAAAATTTTATATAATTATGTCTAAAATGGTTTAGTTTCAAAAACGTCAAAGGGTACAGAAATTGAAGAAAAAATTTTGTTTTTTCTAAAAATTTTGAAAATTATTCAAGTTATTTTGATAATACTTTATGTAGATTTGAAAATAACTCGAGAGCTTTTCGAAATTTTCAATAAAAACAAAATTTTTCCTTCCATTTTGACATCCTCTTTTATCTTAAACCATTTCAGACATACTATGGTCATATGCAGTTTCTGTCTTGAATTAGTGTGAGGAATCACATCTTAAAATTTTTCAGTATACACGATTGCGCTGTATAAAAAAAAATACTTTTTTTCATATAAAATATAAAAAATTATTTTTACGAAAATAAAACAAAATAAATACGAAAAACTTTTATTAGGCAGAGTGCAATGTTGCTGCGCGCAAATCGCTCTCGACATCAAGGGCGGATAACCCAAACGGCTGTCATCACCGTCGCCTCTGCTTCTCATCGTATCTTGAATGTACTCGACATCGCGCGCACTCGTTACACGCTGCTATGTAGGAAACAACAATTTCTCCGAATCATTGTCTCGGGGCGACAATGATCGATGAACTATGCGGCGGGGACAATGTGCCAGAGATACGGAGGGAACGGGGCAACTGGCTGTGGCTGCATTATGTATTGCGCAGCATCGCATATACACATGCAGCGTGAGCCGTACCAGAATTAATACCATCGTTTGCCGTCGAATGCTAATCGACAGGAGTGTTCAAGTTCACTGTCTTACGTATTGATCAAATTCGAAACTTACATTTTCTGAAACTTATATTTTAAGCATTAGAATATAAAATATATGAGATATTCTTAGCTTCTAACATACAGAATTTTAATCTGAAAAAAATATACATAATTTAAGGCACCATATCTTGTCTTTTATACATACATCTCGAATTACATAATATTAACATCTGTAAGAAGTAAAATAAACTAAAACAAATAATAAATCGATTATAAAAAAATCTAAATAAATACAAATCTAAAGAACTAAATGTATACATAAATGTACATGTACATTTCCGTAAATTGCAAATAACTTAAAAGGAAGTCTTTTTTTACTTTTGAAAAATTGTTTCAAATAAAAGTGTTGTTTAAAAGTTGACAAATCATTTTAATACTTTTTTACATAGAAATAAATAGAAAAATCATAAAAATTTAAAAAAGAATCATATAATTTTATTAAAATTGTCATTTTTTAAAATGGAATTATATAATTTTTCTACATTTTTATGATTTTGTTATTTATATACGGAAAAGTAAAATAAAGACATTAAAAATCAATAAGAATTTAAAAATATTTATATTTTATTCTGGCAGATTTTGATATAAATGTAAAGTATCTCGCAAATCATTAATTTTTTTATAATTATACCATACTTTACACACAGAATGATGATATAAATCTACAGATATAAAGAAAACATAATTGCTTTTAAAGAAATTTATGCAATTTGCAATATGATGTCACGCCTGAAAGCTACATATAAAATTCAGACTTAATGTTTTTACAATAAATTTTTCTGGACTTATTTCTAAAAAAAATTTTTTTAAGTAAATAAAATTAAATATGGGCAAATTTAAAAATTCAAAAACCATTTTTCAAAAGTTACGGGAAAGTTTCAATAATATTTTGCTATCCTTGAGCATTTTACTTGATATTTATTAGAGATAGTGTATCTATATACGGATTTATAGTGCCTTGTACCATTCCCAGCTCTCATACAGTACTCGGAACTGTCATTAGACTAATTATATACTGCTCATACGGTTGGTGCCTGTAGAGACACTAACGTGAACGGTCTGTGTAGAGAATCCAACGTTGGGATTGCGCCATATGATTCCGCGATGGCTCACGGCGGCGACACAAATTCCGCATCCTTCTTTCCGGTCGTTATGCGCACACGATTCGCAGCAACATGATTTTCTAGGTGACAATTCCTGTGACACGCTAGCACGAATTGTTCCATTTCCGGATGAGCGTTTCGTTTTCGCGAAACACGTAGAAACATGTAATATATTATCAAAATATATTATATTTTGATAATATATTATAATATTTTGCTAAAATGTAAAATTATCAAATTCCTTAAAGATTTTATATTCTTATTTATATATAAGAAAATTATTGTTAATTTCATACTAATTTTTTTTCTATGTGCAGTAATATATTATCTATCGTGCTCTCTATTGAGAGAAAAACGCAAAAATTTAACAAGAACGATAATTAATTTTTTTTACTATTAACCAAAATGGCATAAAATTCGTGCAAATATATGTTCTTACTCGAAGACAACATCAAACATATTTTACTATAAATGCAGGACAAATTATGCTCGTGAAAATATTTTTATTATTCTCAAAAAATATTTATCGAATTTATAATAAAAAGAAAAATCCGTGTTTAATTTAATAAAGTGAGTTGCGTGAATAATGTAGCGATGCTAAAAGAGAAAAATCTTTTTTTTAGATATGCAAAGTATGAATTTTAATCTGAGTTACAACACAAAAAAGACTATGAAATTAAATCATTAACCTACATGCTATAAGTAAAAATATAAAATCTTTAAAAAATTTGATAATTTTAATTATAACTTGCTTATACATGAAGAAATTTTACATATTTTATAAAAAAAAAGAATAAATTTATTTTTATTTAATAATATAAGTTTTATGAATTAAAAGAAAAAATAGGTAGGAAATAACAATAACTTTGAATCGAAAATTAGAAATATTAAAAAAGAAATTAAATACAATAATAAAAAAGAATTTTTTAATATTATGCTACTGTTATCAAAACATTCATATCGTGGCTTTAAATGATTTTATTAGAGTATAAAATTGAAACAAAAATGTAATATTTTGCTAAAATGTAAAATTATCAAATTCCTTAAAGATTTTATATTCTTATTTATATATAAGAAAATTATTGTTAATTTCATACTAATTTTTTTTCTATGTGCAGATAGTTAAACGGTTTGTTTTCTAGGATCAGTACTATTCTTATCGTTTTTTGTCTTATATATACGTATAAGATTGCACGTACCGCGTATGTAACATTTATCAATGAGAACAACCGCTCGTTCGTCCGCTTGAATGATGATCGATCGGAGAGTTCTTATGCATTTTATGTAGCCCCGCGTGCGTATATGCACGCCGATAATACCAGCATGCTCACCTCGCGCTTGTCGAGTAACGAACGAGTCGATCCCGAGTCGAGATATTGCCCTTATAAATGAGTCAGGGTGAATACCACTGGGAGATACGAAACTCGCGACATAAACGACATTAATTATTATCTCCGCCCGACGAGCCCCATTCAGAAGATTCCGTTTTGCGAAGTACAGGACGGCATATTTCTGCGTGTCCTGCACAAAACTTAAGGCAGCCTCCGCAAGATTCATTAGCTGTTACCGCCAGCGGATTAATTAGCTTTTGGGAGGGATCAATAGACTGTTATTTACGTTCTCATAAAAGCGGCATGTTTCAAGAGAAAAAAATCTCTAATTATTATGTTCCTTACACAAAGTAATTATTATATTCCTTATATTACAATTAAGAGAAAATAATTATTGTTAAATTATTGCTGACACATTTGAGTGTAACGTCGAGCATCGATTTTTCCTATAAAAAAAAGTATTACAGCAAGATTACGTTCATTATTACGCAATAATGAAACTTTATCTAATCACTTAAGCACTTTCGATCGATCCGCGAGTTATCCTCGTCCCTCACTCCTGACTCGATTGTTTTTTCAATTAAATTGAAAATGCATGCAAATACGCCTCCTCCAAAACGAGGGAGGAAAATTCCTTTTTCTTTCTAGCACCTCGACACTGATTTCAATATTAATTCGAAGGAAGGGCTTCGCAGAAGTTTCCAAACGCATTACTTTGCATACGGATCGACGGCGAATCGGAATAGAAATCGTCGGCGTACGTTCAATGTGGCGCGCCGGGTTCTCCTCAGTATAAACGCAAGAAAGTTTTAATTGCTTCTACTATGCGACACACCAAAAGTACGCACGTGTCTAATATGGCTTCGACATCGAGCAAGCGTCGCGGTGTTGTATCGTACGTCTTAGTTCACACGCGGGAGAGATTACATCTTAACGAAATCTTTCGAACGATCTCTAAATCGTTCGAATATGACGGCGAGACTTTCTCGCGACGTTGCAACAGAAAATTGAGATCTCATAAGCATGTACTTGCACAGTTTATTTTCAGATGTAATAATTTCTGTTCAATTAAGCTTACAAGCGCGCTTAAATCGGTAGCAACGGAGATTTAATTAAACAAATAGAATTATTCGCAACGGTCGAGTATGCGCAGCGAGCTCGTGAAAGACGGAATCGTCTCTTTCTAGGAGTAAACATTTAACTGGAAGCTTTCCAAACGATGTACTCTGTCGGGAAAATTGAGAATTTACGTACTTCTGCAGGTAACTGGCGATGACACTAAGCTTTCACACGCTCTCAAAGATCGATGATAAGAAGATTAACGCAGCTTTCTGCTTAATGTATGCCATATTCGCGAAATGTGCTTCCGCTTAATTTATGCAAATACAGTATTCTCTTTGAATAAAAAGTGATACTCTTCTCAGTGTCGTTTCAGTAATTATCATTTCATATAGAAAAACTTCATTGCCACGTATTATGCAACACCCTATGATCCTTCAGAATTAAATTGCACTCGTAAATAATCGTATTGCATGCATAACACGTTTCTAATTAGTAAAATGCTATTAAGTGTACAGTATGTGTATTTACAGTGCAAACTTGGCGAGCCGTGAGCACTTGCAGCACTTGAAAATACACGTTCGCAGCTTTGCTCGCGTTATTACGTTTCACTGCGGTAAAATAAAGTGCATCCACTGAAATTCATCTCGGTCACGTGAGAGAATGACTATTGATTCTTCCTGCCTCTCATGAAAGTTTGAAGGATCTACTATCCTCCTCTTCAGCTACGGCATAATTAAATTTTCACGAATCGATTGTTCATCGAGCTACGCTTTGCCTCACGGCCTTTCGCGGAAACATACCGCGATGTCGACGACCTTACGTCGCCGCGTCGTTTTTCGCGTTGCGGAGGAGGAGAAAAAAAAGAGCAAGAGAGGGAGAGAGAAAGAGAGAGAGAGAGAGAGAGAGAGAGAGGGAGAGAGAAAGAGAGAAAGAGAGAGAGAGAGAGAAAGGACGTACTGAAGACGATGGAAATCGAGCACCTACTTTACATTCGCCATTCGAAACTGGATCAGATACAGGACGATTTAGGTAAACGTCTCGGCTGAATCCGACCCACGCTTTCTCGGATAACACTCAGACTTCGTGTTGTCCCGTTTCTGTCGTCCTTTTATTTTACGGATTTACTCGGCGTGTGCGTGATAAAGCCTTCTCGGTCCTAACAGCGCATCACTTACGCATACGCATACGTTATGGACGTTTACTGCCACGATAAACGAGCGTTTTTGAAAACAGATTTCTAGTTTTGACACGAATAGAAAGATTTTTCTTCTTTTCTACGATTGCTGGTGTGCACACTATGATTTGAGGTAATCAGGCGACGTCTTTCTCTTTCTCTTTCTCTTCGCGATAAATATGAGCGAATAGAATACTCACATGGGATTAAGTAAACGCTAGATGTAGTACGTGTGATAGTCGATAGCGGAATGGAAAGTGCGAAGGCACCCTCTCAAGATACGAACGATAGATTTCGCGAAGTGAATTATTACATTTGCAGGAAGTACAATATACAATTATCGCTTCGGGCGACTTGGCTTCATTGTACTCTTACTCTATGTCCACTATTTTGTATCTACCACTCGAATCAGTGCCATCAGTCTAAAAATATTCATACGCTCGAGGCTTTCATATGCACGAGCATATGTTGGTTGTGTGAATTTTATTTACTATAAATTAAACGGCACATGATAATTATTTTTGTCGTTTTAATATTTTTATAGACTCGGCGGAGGGACTATTTTATTATTAATAGAAATATTATTAATAAAACTATTATTAACCCGGCGCGGCGGCGTTACCTAAGTGAAAATCTATAACATCATTACACAGGTGGAGTACGACAACTCCGTTATTTATTATTGCAAAAAATAATGTTTATATAATGTATTTTTCAAATATTTTGTCTAATAGTGTTATCGATTAACATTGCTACCATAGCAGAAAAAATAATTAAAATTTGGCCTCTTTGTCATATTCCATCTAGATAATGTGCTATATCGTAGATCAGAATCCGAAAAAGCTAGCCAAAAATCAAAAGTTTTTTAAGTTTTCACGAAGTATTCAAACCATATGAAATATTATCATTTTAACTATGCAATATATCATACCTAATAATTATTTTTTTTAATTAAATTGACTGGTAATTTAAAATTATTTTTGTAAAGTTGAGCAATTTTATGTATACATTTTATACACGGAATGTATAATTTTACTGGAGCATCTAAAAATTTAATTAGATAAAGATTAGAAAATAATTTTATAGGATCATCAAAATAGTGTAAGACACCGCAGCATGATAATGTTGCTACAAACAGTTTTGGCATTCTAGCAATCAAGTTAAGTACTTTATACAATTTTTTTAATGCTTTAATATTATTTTTTTTCAATTCTACATTTCAGCAAAATTGTTCTTTCCGTATGAATATAATATTTGTTTAAATGAAGATAATATATTATAAAAATTTGCTTATTAAAAAACTAAAAAATTCTTGCATTCTTCAGATTTTTAACATTCACTATTACTAATTCAAGAGGAATAGTTTATAATTTTTTAATTAAATTTTCTTATTGATAAGTAAATGGAAAATCAATTTAATCTATTCATCAATATAAAGGTAAATAAATAAGTTTTTAAGTAAGCAATTTAAGAATAATAAAAGAATCATTACATATTTATTATGATAAAAAACAATGTCTGAGTAATAATTTGAAACCTTTAAGAATAACAATCTGATATATACGTTAGTATAAAAAAGTCAAAAGTTATTAAAATCATTTTAACGTACAAAATTATCTTTGCAAGTCTCCACGAAATTTCTTATATAATGTGATAAGTCAACATTTAAAATAGTAGTTAAAAAATTTTCAATTATTATCTGTTTCTTATAACTTTATACAATATGCAATTATATTTATACAAGGTAAAAGGCTTAACAATTTAATATCTCGAAAACTATCAATTTCAATTGTTTTGATTTTAAATTCACAGATCTCAAGAGAGATTTTAAGACTATGTCAAGATCGAATATCTCATTTATCCTAGCAGAAGATAATTTGAAATTTTTAAATGGAAATTTATGCAAAACAAATTATTTTCATAATCTACAGAAAACAAGCATCTTTCAGATTAAAAAATTTTCTTTTTATAAAATATAATTTTTTTCCAAAATAAACTTTTTCAGGTACTGAAATATTGTACTATAAGTTTATAAAACAATTAATGTTTTTTTTTTTTTTTTTAGAAATTTATGATATCGATCTTTGACACAACAAATGCATATGTAAATATATAATTACATTCAAATGTGTCTATTTTCATAATATTATCTAAACACCAATTTATTCTCTAGTTATAACCATATTCCCAACAGTTGCCACTTTTGTTCTCTCTGGAGAACAGGTGAGTTAGCAGTATGCGACGTAAGGAAAGAAAAAAAGGAGGAAAAGGCGAGTCGTTTCATCCGGCGCAGCCGGGCGGAAAATAGCTAATATTCTAAAACATCGGCGACATCACGAGCAAGATGGGGCCTCCAACTGACGGCTCGTATGTATATATACTCGGAAGCAAGTTGTTCCTTGCTCCTTCCCCCCCCCTCCTTCTTACTTGTTTCTTCTGAGGCCGCTTGGTCGTGAAAGCTCCGAAATTTACCTACAACAAAAAACTGCAATGCCGGTCGCAAGCTCATTTTGACATTTCAATCTGATTCAAGCCACGAAATAAGGAAAGCGGTGCATCAGCGTCTCTTTTTCTGTGGCAACGTCGCTGCTTACAAATAGATCCCCGGATCAGAGAGTAAATACGTCCTGACGAACTTTCTCTCGACAAACTTGGAAATTCTCTCATCGTAGCGAAATATAACAAGACGAAATTAATCAGAGATAATAAAAGACGTGACATGACGAAATTAATCGGAAATAATAAAAGAAACAAACTCTCTTACGGAAAAGTAATGTACCGCGTATTTTTCGACTCGTTGCAGTAAAGCTGCAGAAACATTTACGCTTCATAAAAAATTCATAAAGTGGAACATTTCGTGAGATATTGCTTAATTAATAAATCCCAACTATAGGAGATAATAATGTCAGTGAGTCATTTGTACGAGTCAGAATAACTTACGGCCAGACATAAGTAAAAATATTATGTCGGTCGGTAGATAATTTAAGGGAAGATACACAGAACGAGACGTGTTGATGAACTTTAGTTAACTGCTGGCGAACCCGTTTCATAGTTCGTTAGGGAACTTCATTGGCATATTTCATTATATAAATATCATAGACACACAATTCAACTTTCTGTTTTCATCTCCTTTAAAAATTTAATAAGCCTCTTGTGGATGAATCTCGAGAATTGTGTTTTTTTTCTTTATAAAGTTATAATTATAAAATAAATTATTTAATTATTATTTTTTAATGAGAATAAAACAAGATAAAAATTGCCATTTAAAATGCTGCGTTTGATAAATTTTCTACATTACGTGTTTCAGTTTTATGTATACTAATGAAATCGCAGACATATTTAATCATGTTTGTCAAATTATTGTTTGGCTAGTTGAAATGAAAATGTAGCATTCATAAATAATTGTGTTTGTTTAATGTATTATGAGAGATTTGCCGATATTTCGTAATAAAATACATGTTCTTGCATTAACGTATTAATTACTTTATTTTAGTTTTAAACAAGCACACAATGCGAATTTATATTAATGAATGTTACGTATTTTTAGAAACTGTATTTATTGAAATAAATTGCCTGAATAATATTCAAAAGGAAATCAATCTTATTTACAATTAGATTGATTTCGACATTTATTTTAAAATACTGATTATGGACTGTGTCCTACTAATATGTCGATTCAATAATCGGTTGATTTTTAAGTCTCAATCAATTTATGATTAAGCCTTAATGTTACAGATTAAATTATATTAGAAAAGTTTTAGTTTTAATTTTTTTTTCCGTGCTCTAGAAACGGAATGTCGCAAAATTCAAACATACAAATTTAAAAAAAATTTTTAATTAAGTAAAATTTATCTACTTTTCTTAACGAATCCGTTATTCTTATATTTTTAATGTAGGAACACTTTACTTCAAAAATGGTTTTAGCACGATACACACAATTGTACTTTCTCGCGAATTCCGTTGTGAATTTTAAATTATAAAACGGTCGTAAGACCAAGTAGACGTATAAAACTTGACGCACTTGGGACGTATTTTGAAAGCATATACTTTCACATAAATATATTATAAATATATTATATTTTAAAACACATCTCTAGTATATTTTAATATGTAATATATACTTTATTCTCTTTCACTGAGTACACGATATAATAAATAAGAACGCATTGACTTAGTATTATTTTGGACTTACAACCGTTTTTTATGATCTAAAATTTGCAATCCGCGACAGAATAGCACAATTTTATATATTGTATTAAAACTATTTTGAAATTAAATATGTGTGCGTATGCGTTTACCAATTAAAAATATAAAGACTAATAATGTAGCAAAGCATTTATTATTATTGTCATCATCATCATTATCATTATCATCATCATCATTCATTATTATTGTTGTTCTTATTATTATACTAATTTACTATTTTACTACATTAGTAGCGGGAACACTTAATGATAGTGTCGTTACATTATCGCTGCGCAGCTTTTTCACCATGAACAATATCTGCGTAACGACAGTATAACGATTAAACGACTATCAGTAAGAGGTACAAAATTCCGATGCAGATTTTTATAATAGTATATAGACACAAATATAAAAGTTAATTAATTTTCCGGTTAATATTGGTGCTAGTTTTTGATATCAAATCGTTCATATGAGTTAAAAATTACGTTAAAATGTATATAAACCGTTTCACAATTGGAGAATGCGGAAAAATGCCATTCTCACTTGCATAATGCTGCTTTAATGATGTTCTTTACTGCAAATATCAAAATATAAATATAATAATTTAATAACAACACTTATTATTATTGCAAATAATAAATATCATTTAATCGATTATCTCGCGTTTCACGTATATTTTATTATTTACGGAATCATTTTTAATAAATAAATGATTACTTTTGTGAAAAAAAATGGCAATATGATATTGCGTCTAAAGTTACAATGCGGATCATTATTAAAAAAAAAATAATTTCTATAGCTCGGCAATCGTTATTAAAGAAATAATTTCTATAGAGCTCGGCGATACGTTCGCGAATTACGGTATCCTAAGTCCCAAGAGCAAATTCTAGGCTTACAGCCGGATCGGCAGGTGAGGTAATGGCGTTATACCGAGTTTACTCTCGTACTTTAGAGTTCTGTAATTCGCAATTGAGACATCGGAGTACTAGCTTATTCCCTAAAGTGCCCGTACCTCATCTACTGGTACACTAAGTTTACTCTTGTACTTTGGAAATCCATGAATTTGTGATATGGTCAATGGAATGGTACCATCTTGTACTCTATGAAGATTGCGTTCATGAAATTGAGATTATTACTATATAACTTCTGCGTCACCAAGCGAAATGTGGAATACGAAATATACCTATTATCTATATTAATAATGAAATAAACTTATGCTTTCAATATCATCTGGTATATCATCTGTAATTAAAAACTTTGTTATCTCTCAAAATTAATAAATAACACCAATCACTAAAATTTTTTTATAAAAGTATCTTGTGGACTTCAATAAATGAATCTACGACTTTCATTGAACATTTGATGTCGCCGTAACTGGGAGTTATTCCGGTGTATACACCGATGTTTCGATTTATGTATAACTGTCTGGTAGCATCGGCGAATGAGCTCGATACTTCCGCTTATGCTGAAACGGGACCAAGAACGACAGACAGAGGCAGAGAGAAAACGATGGGCGGGTAGGGAGAGAAACGGATGGAGGAAGAAGCGGAAGTTAGGCATTTTCTGACGAGTTGCGTTGCCGAGTATAATGCCATTATACTTGCCTCACTCGCACACGTTAAGGCCCACGAGTCCAATATATTCACCGATACTTCACGAAGCGAGAGATACGCGCTCGCGCTCGTAGGTAAACCCAATATCGCTGACAGTCGCTGTCTCGACGCATATTGCTGTGCTTTAAAAAGCATCGCGAACGGTTCGTGCCAAATCGTATCTCCTTCGTTCCTTGTTGGCCCTTGCACACGTCAGAAGAGTATGGGGAACAGGGTAACATGGTGACGAGAGAAGCTTGTCCGCGGACAAGCGCGGTTGGACAGGTTCCTTCTCTTTCTCTCTCTCTCTCTCTCTCTCTCTCTCTCTCTCTCTCTGTCTCTCTCGATATGACCGCTTTACTAAAACGAGCTCATTCAGCGAGCGTCCGCTTTCAAGCTAACGTCATCATGATGTAAAGAACTTAATAGAATGGCCGGTCAATGTATCTGTGTCACTGGCCGAGTTGATAATTTTAATAAAACATTAGCGGCGATATGTATGATTTTAATACGCGTGTATGCAAAAGAGAATACTCGTCTCGAATTTTACAATTGCAAAAAATAAAAAAAGTATTTTTACTCTTTTACAGAGGTAAATTTAACTAAAACAAATCGGCTTTGATTAGTTTTACATTGAAAGAACCATTTTTTTGAAGTATATTAAACTTTTATCAGATACAAATTTGATAATAATTATAATATGTTGAACTGTTAAAATAATCATGTTGAACTCAACCTGGTTACTAGAATATCAAAACATTTTCTGAAGCATTATCACAATGCTTCAGTCTGCTACATCATTATTTTGATAACCCAACATAATTATTTTCAGCAACGGTCAAATTTTTATACATTTCAACAAATGAATTCTTTTCGTGCTGTCAGAAAATAATTACATGCTGATGTAACGTTAAATCAACCTCAAATTTTTTAAAAATTCGTTTTTACAAGTCACACACTGAAAGAACGGTTTCGCTGAAATATCTAAAAATTTATTTCAATACAGATTTAAAAATAATTTTAGACCATAAAAATAATTTTGTGGGTTACTCAAGCATGACGAGCAATGCTGCAAACAGTTTTGATATTCTGACAAACAATTTAGACAATTTTTTTTACAGTCCAACAAAACTATTTTTAGATCTATATGTAGCTAAATTTTTAGATATTTTAACAAAATCGTTTTTTCCGTGTATATCATATATACTAATAATAAAAGATTCTCAATAACGTTAAGTGATACGAAGTACTATCACAGACAGTCTTTATCAGCTTCAAGTATCATACTCTATAGGAAGCACTTTATACGTGCGATGTCCAATTGCGTTTCACCGGATATAAATCATCGGAAACATCGCGTTCGTCGACGTTTGTTGAACACTATATATTTATAGCACATATTGCGTAACGATAACTTTTGAAAGCAATGCATATTTATAAGCAACCGACACAAGTGCATTTGTACACTTTTTTTATATCTAGAACTAGAATTGCGTCAAAAAGTTACCAGAAGTTAGCACCTTAAGAAGTGGTCGATTAAAATTTGCATTATATCTCAAATACTTCGAGTCGTCCCTCATATTTCTAAACTTTTCCTAAACGAATAATTTTTCAAAACTTTTTTAACATTTTGATGTCATTTCTGTTAAATTTTTAAATTGGTTCAGTCGTGAAACCAAGAGAAAAAACTAATTGCAATTACCATAATAATCTAACTATATACACTGAGAAAAAATTTACTAAAATTTAAAAAATACGTTCACAGTTGTATGCAAATATATGGTTTACTAAAATTAAGGAAAATATACTAAAAAAAAAAGAAAATTTTTCTCAATTTTTGTAAACTATGTGTTTGCGTATAACTGTTAATGCATTTTTAAAATTTAATTAGTAAATTTTGTTTATTGTAATTTACAATCATTTTCAGTGCCAGCTATACATTTGTAACTATTCTAACCACGAAATTATAGCTTTAGTTATTATTATTATACAAATGGTAAACAAATAATTATGTTCATTATAATTGCGATTTCTCAACAAAAATGTTTATTTTATTTTTATTATTTATATCTTAATATTTTATTAATATTTAAAATTATTAAATCTTATAGTAATATGTTTTCATAATTAATACAACTATACATATAAGGTTATAATTACTAACATTATAGCAATAACAATCATAAAAATAAAGCTCTTAATCATAATTATTTTATCATACAATTGCAGTTACGAATATCGAACATTTTTCTCTCAATGTAACTTTCAAACCGGAACTTTAAAAACGCGGGTTTAAAGTGAAATCAGCGAGTAACTCGTATTGTTAACGTAACCAATCATATGCGCCACGACAAGGAGCGTGTCTTTTTCCATGTGCATCAGGCGTCGATTGGTTTAAATCACGATACACCTCGCGACTTCGCTAACGCGCGGTCGCGGCACGGTCATCGGCGGCGTTGGCGGTCCGCAAATTACAGACTTCGTTAGAATCCCCGTTATCTCGATACCTCATCTCGCGCCGCGGGAATTATAAAAACAATTCAGATTTATACCTTACGGCTTATCACGCCGGAGAAAGTTATCTACGTGCGCACGGCACGAGTGCGGGCCGCGCCGCGCCGTTACCTCGCGTTCGTTCCTCGTTGCGGAAACGGGGCCCGATAAATCTCGTCGAAGAATGGTTTTGTTTCCACTAAAGATTACAGACGTTCGATAAAAAGTCATTGTACGGGAGAAAATCGAGGGGTTCCCGATTATCGTGAGAACGAAATTGTGTGCGCGCATCTCTCCGTAATAGTAGTTACTTTACCCGTCGACGTCCATGATTTCTCATTGAACCGTACATTAAGGATAATGCCGAGAGCGACTGAAATCACGTTGAACGACAGGAAAAGTTATGATTCTCTGATCGCAGGAAGTTAACGTGATAATATACGGAAAAGTGTCTTTCTTTTTTTTTCCAGCGCTTCTGATTCCAATGTTTGCTTTTCTACTTTTACCGAATTTTATCAGATTTTCTGATTGTCAAGCACATTAAAATATTTACCAGCATGAACATATTACAGCGTTGTTAATAAGCGAAATAATGTATGATGATTGAACTTCAGAAAAGACATAAGAAAAAAAGAACAGAAATAAAAAAAAGTTTCGGTAGAATGGAAATATTACATTTTTCGACAAATTAATAACATAAGTATTAATTAATTATACTTTATATTTTTAATTATTTTTATTCATAAATTCAATACTTTTAAAGATAATGCAATTTAGGACTCACAGATATGATTTATTCGACCTATTGCCGAAATCCTTTTGCAGTATGTTGCTAAAAGGTTATAATAAATAAATTTGTCACTGATAAATAGTTAAACATTAGTAATAGATATTTGAAACATCAAACTGTAATTTCCAACGTTTATTTGCATAAATCAGTTCCAAATTGCAAATGTAATCGAAAATATATTTCAAGTGGTATGCATTTGGCAACTTGTTTCTCTCTCTCTCTCTCTCTCTCTCTCTCTCTCTCTCTCTCTCATATATATATATATATATATGGTACATAAAATTAAAAATAAAATTCTTAACGAATCTGACGCAAATTGTAAATTGTCTAAAGTGGGCCTTTTAGCCGCCGTGTATCATAAACCTACAAATTCATCCGAGTAATTGATAATCGTAAACGTAGTCACAATTGTGCGACTTCGAATCGTGGCAATTATAACTGTATACACCCTAACGAGTGGTATTCGCGTATAAAAATCACGTGTGTGCGTATACGCGAATGTGCTGAATGCATTGCATTTACCGCGGCTCGTTACCGTACTGCGTTGCCCGAGAAGAACGTTCGCCGAGAGGTGACTTTAATCTGGATTCCGCGCGAGCGACGGATATACACGCGTATCATGACTTCTGTAAGATCGCGTGAACGTCGTCGAACGTTGAACCGCTCCGATCTGACATAAGCGCGCAATAACTACGACCTTAATTCGCTTGGCCAGCATCCAAACCGCGAGGCTCATACACGCGAGCAGACGCACGCAACTTTTAAGTTGATAATCTCGCGATTCACGTACAGCAAACGGTGCACAATACGGGGAAGAAATGCTCAAGAGGGACACGCGGTGAATAAGGACCGCGACCTGAAGAACGGATCCGTGCACTCGATCGCGGTCGAGTCGTAACGCGAGTACGTGCAACAGAGTACGTGCAACATGACGCGGCGTACACATACGCGGATACGTGCGCGCGGAATGCAAGTCTGAAATACTGTATGCCTCGCAACCGCGCGCGCGGCGCGCAGAATAGGAGGTGGACAAGGGGATGAGGATGAGGATGAAGGGGACAGCCCACGCGCCTCAATAACGATCACGATGCGCCCGTTGCCGTGCGCCGCACTAGCCCCGAGCAACGAGTACGAAGACAATGGCCGTAAATACTGGATGCGAGATGCTCGTCATCGTACGGGGAAGCGAGGTATAATTCACAATGGATGTATCTCTTTTAAATCGCGCGAAAGCGTAAAAGCTCATCGTGCGCCCGGCCGGCCCGCAGCGTTCGCCACCGCGCCGATGCGCTATCGCGACTGAACCCTGACCGAATTCTTTCACCGTTTGCGCGACTTTTCCGCGGGCTTTTACATGAAAACGAGCCGGCGGAAAGACGCGACTGGAACCGGCGACCGGTTAAAAACCGGCCGGAAACCACGGACTGGACGTTGCGATTAAACCCACGTCGATCTCCGCCGCTCGTGAACGGCGATAACATCTATTCAGCCTCAGGAATTCGAATCCATTTCGCGTCTCCGAAAACGCTGGCTCGTGGCTTTAAATCCCTTTGATGGATTTCGACCAGATCCCATTTCCTTTGGCGCTGGGGCACGTGACAATTAATGCTACATATTCTGTACGTCGGCTGTACTCTTACGTCGTTTGCCGATTTGCAAATGGGAACGGGTAACGTTGCGAATCCAGATGTTGATAGCGTCGATCTGGAGAAACTGTGAAAGGGCACACGGCGATAAATCAAGCTTTCTGACGCATTAACGATAATGTTGAATAAAATCAGCTATTTAGCGAGTGACTATCTTGGAGCGTTGCCCCGTGCGTAAACTCGCGCAATTGTCTCACTCGTCGCGGTCATTAAAATCCCATTAGGAGAGTGCGAATTTTCAGGAATGCGTCCGATCCCCGGCGCGCGGCGCGAAATTGGAATAATCAACGCGATTGTATTAGCCGTATAACGCGCCGAGTTCCTATTCCCCTTTGCGTATTTGCGTAATTCGAGTGATTTCATCAAACAGCCCAGCGAATCGCACCGAAAATCACTCGCTCATTTTTACTCGTTAACGATTCGCTCAAGACAGAAAAGTTACTTCGCGGCGTCTTGATCGCGCCATCTCACCATCTCACCTCTTCAACACGTTAATAAGGATGTCGACCGTTCCTCCAACCCGTCCAGTAATCCCGAAGATTAATTACGTTGTGAGTTACGGGGGTTCAGGTTAGCATTATAGAGACTATTCTAGCTATTCTGCGGTGGCTAACTGCGAAATAATCATACGTTCGAGCACTCGGCGCTCGCTCGCTCGCTCTCTTGCTCGCTTGATGGTTTGATTGTGAGAGAGAGCGCGAAATTTGGCCGGACTGACAGACAGGCGGGCGGGCGGGCGGGAGAGAGGCAGCGTACCTACTCTTTTTCTAAGCGCCCCGCGCTGGAATACCGAATCCCGTCGGCGACGAACACACTACATTACATGAAACAAAGGAGACGCGCCGCTGAATGTGCGAACGTGAAAAGTGTCTGTCTTCCAGAATGCGCCGTTTGTTCCCGGTTTTCGTCGCGTCGTTTCAGCGCTTTCACCCCGCGAATGCAAGACTTCGTGAATAAAGCATTGTTCGGTTTCCACCCTTTACCCTCCCTCATTCTCCATTTCTCTCTCTCCCTCTCTCTCTCTCTCTCTCTCTCATTCTGTTTCTTTTTTTCTCTCTTTCCTTCATTCAAACACGCTCAACGTCGACAGAAATCATAGAAGTCTGCAAATGGAATCGCGGGTTCTGTCGTATACGCTTAAACAAACGCGTCTACATTGTGCCTAAACGAGTCGGGGCGAGTTTAAATGAATTCCACATGTGCTCGTCCGACATCGGATTTTCGACGGCTATGTGTATATTCGCGCGAGTCTCTCGCGGCGATGTTCGTTTTTGACGCTGGCACGTCAATTCGACCGTCGTTCGCATTTCCGTCGTAATAATCCATCCTCTGCGCGCGAGAAGCACAACAGACGCCGCGCGTTAAATGCACGGTCCCTCCGCTTACAGCGCGTCAAGAGAAAGCAAGAAAAAAAAAGAAGAGCTTTACATTTCACTCGGCACTCGGTAGTCGAGATTGCTGGCCAAACTGCGAACGCATGTTAATGCGAGTCCGACGGACGAGTTCGACTCGGCCGGCTCCGGCAAAATCGTCGAGTGTAAACGTGTGAGCGAATGTCGCGCTCATTACGTCCGTAAAATTGAATAATACGACCGCGAGGCGCTGAAAGGGAACGTCACGTCATGGGAAAAACCCGGTGCGTGGCTCCTCGTCGCTTCGCGACGACTTATCATCGCGGACAACGTTATTTATTAGCGCGCTAAACGCGTCCGGCCTCCACGCGCGAGATTTTTCACCGTTATCGACGTTCATCACCGGGTCCGGGGCCGGTCACGACTGTGGACCGAGAACAAAGGTGCGCTTTCCGTTATCCGCGGCGCTGCGGCCCGCCAGCGGACGTGATTACGACTTGCGTACGGCTTAAGACATCAACCTATTCTCCCGACGCGCGCCTGGCCTCGCGCTTTATCTCCCAGCTCGAATCCATTCGTCATTCGGCCGTGGACACTGTTCCGCGGATGCACCGACAAACGATGCCATTAACTCGGCTAAAAATGCCCGTAACCTGAAATTAAAAGGCGACGTGGTGATTTGCACCTGCAGTCAGGGCTCGCGCACGCTCGAAATAAATATACGTCGTCTCGCGAAATAAAGTTCACGATGCGTTGACGATGAAATGCCTATTATCCTGAATAGGGCTGCCACTTCCCGTAAAATGAACAGTCGTCACGGCGGTTAAGTCATCGTTATTCGTAGCCCGAAGCCCAACGATCTCGCGTCTCGTAAGAGTCGCGTAATGTTGTCCTCGCAAATACAAATAGTAGTTAGTTCGGAGTAATTTAGTCACGATGCTGTCGGTGTGATTATATACTCGTAAGAAAGTACATTACTCATAGACTTGACCCCCTTGCGCGCTTCGTAGGCGAGTTGTCTCGATTCTGTGATTCATAGATAGACATCTCACGTTTCTTCTAGTGCTCGAAACGTCAGACGATTGAATAGTTCGAACAGTTCGAAGATATGTTCGAACTTTTTAAACTCATTTTAGATACAAAAGTGGGAAGTTATTATAATTCAAACCTAAATTTTATAAAATGTTATAATAGTAACATTGTGTATATATTAAATATACAAATTAATTTGACGCACAATTTGTTGTCTTATAAATCCATTTATAAATTAAATATTTTCATGTTCTTTTGCAATTTGCAAGTGGATATCTACGTTTTCAAAATACTATGCAGAGTGGTTCTTTAGTACTTGAAAAGATTTTAAATTTTAAAAAACGATTTCTCACACTAATTCAAAAACTTTATATGATTATATTGACACAGCTTACAAGGGAACACAGCCAAATGTCTCACCTTCTGATTTTAATGAACTTTGAATATGTTAAAATATACAAAAATAAAAGATACGTATTTTTTTATCAGTGCTGTGTCACACATGAAGAGGGTGGAAACACTTCCTAGTTTCAAAGATACAGAGTGTTAAAGTTGAAGAACACTTTATTTTTTCCAAAATTTCGAAAATGACTCAGATTATTTTCATGTTTTTTAAACATACAAAGTTTCATCAAAACAATTTGAGTGATTTTTGAAATTTTTGGAAAGAACGAAATTTTTCCTTGGTAAAACAGACATCACTTCACAAAACAGCAGTGAGCACGTCCGAAAAATATAAGCATCTGAGATACTGCACTTTTTCACATTTTATTAAAAAATAATGCTAATAAAGCCACGGGAATAATTTGTTCTGTCTTCTTAAATGAAAATGCTGACTCTTACACCGTGTAAAAAGTAGTATTGAAGGTTTCAGAGTTTTAGATATTTTCTTCTGCAGCATGACAACATTCGGTTACAAACCGTAAAGAAGATGAAAGGTGTCATCTATGCTTTGAGCTAGAAAATTCTCCTTTATGAGGATTTTTCTTCGAACTTAACCTCATCGGATTATCATCTATTCCGGTCGCCTTACCATCGTCTGACTGATACAGGCTTAAGACAGTAGAAAAGATAAAAAAAAACTCTCCAAAACTTTATCGATTAAAAAACCAACTTTTTTCCGCAAGGGTATTCAGAGCTGCTCGATAAACGGAACAAAGTTATAGAGAATAATTGAAATTGTTTCAAACATTAAACCTTTATTTGGTGATTGTAAATAATAACTTTGAATTTTATGAAAAAAGACTTTGAATTAATACAATAAAAAATTCAAAATTATGTACAATTAGAATAAAAATGATAAATAAGATAAAAAATAGAAAATAAAAAATAATACTTTTTTATACAAAGATGCATCTTTAAAGAAACATATTACAAATATATAAAATTTATTTAAAAATTAAGAAATTAATAACGTACTTTTTAAAAAACTTTAAAAATTTATATAAAACTTAAATTTATAATTAATATAAAGATTAATGTTTATTTATATTTGTCATGCATTTACACATTAACCGTTTCAAAGTGTTTGAAGAAGGGAAGTTATTGATAAATGTGCATTTTTAATATCTTTTCTTTTGCATATTACAATATTACATTGTGTTTCATTATTGTGAGATTTGTTGAATAATTTTACATATATTTGAATAATTCCATACTTTTATCATTTTTATATAATTTTATAAAATAAGAAACTTGTGAAAAATGCTTTACTGTCCGAATTATTCAAATTTCAAACAACGGCATTAATAGACCGATCACTGTTTAAGATCAAATTGTCCGAAATATATGTTTATTAAATATTACCCGAAAACAAAATGGGATGCCGGTATTGGCGACATTCCTCTACATTTAAAAATTATAATACACTAGACAACAAAATTATCGCAACACTCATTTATATCAAAATTTTGAACTACTTCAAATAATCATAACTTCGTTAAAAATGATTGTACTTGAAAGTTTTTTTTTTTTTTTTTTTAAGTCTACTTTAAGGTGCATTTGGCCAATTTTGAATTTCTGCTTTCCTTCTTCCATCGTTCCTTTAAAGATAAAGACGTGTTTTATTTCCAAATACTTGCACAGTTTGACGCACTCCATGGGGTAGGATAAATTTTTTTTCGCAAATGTCACAATACCACAAACCACCATAAAATTTGGAGTTTTCCCTGTAAATTAAAAAAAATCAAGTTTGTACGATTTTTTTTCAAAGAGTTAAGATGTATCAAAGTCATATATGCGTTTTTGTCAGTTACTTATTTTTATTATCATCTATTTTTGAATAATGAAATTAAAATTACATTTTATTCGGAATATTGTTTATTTTTAATTTTGACAAACATATTATTATATACATTCCCGTGGATGGGCACGCAAATTGTAAAGCCATCAATTATTAAGAGTATAATAGACATGTCATGTATATTAAATTCTTAAATGCTTAGAAGATCGCACGAAAAAAAGCGCGTCATTAATAATAATTTTTTTATTACATGCTGGTAACTTATGTAGTGTCAGCAACTTTTTCTCTCTAGTCTTTAGTTCTTGTAAATTTTGTATATTCTATTCAAGATAATTTTCCAAAATAATTAAATAATATTGCCACAGACTCATACAGAGAGACTGATGCAAACTAGTGAAGATATTCGTTATTCCTTGGATATAATTAATATCTTCGAAAAATATATTACTGCCTAGAGGATAAAACTAAAATATTGCGTTTTGCAAAGAGACGTGCTTATTGTTTGAAACTAAATTAATAACTGAACGTTAAATAAAGTAAATCCGATTAAATTAACAGAACACATAGAAAGAAATGTCAAATTATAAATAATAAGTAAATAAATACATAAATAAGAACAGAGAAGTCGAACTGTGTCAATGTCAAACTGTGTTTAGCAGTAAAAACTGTCAAACATTTTAAATACTCCAATAATTTGCTCCACAACGCTCTTTCGCGGCGTAGTGAGAGTAGGTGATAGTGGGGAGTTTCGCCAACGAAGCTTCGTTCCATGAAAAAGTAAAAGGGCCTAGAAACGCAAAGAGGGAAGAAACGCTGTTTTGTTGTTGGCGGAGTAGGGGGTCTTTGCCAGCGAACCTTCGTTGCGTGAAATGGCACCTTTATACGAGTAATAAAATTTCTTCTGGCAATAAGAGTAAATAATAATGCGCGAAACGTTCGCGAAGTGGCCCGGCAATGATAATGGTATAAATTTCATCATGGTTCTCCCAAGAACAATGGAAGATCCCGATGTGATTACGAGAGCTCAGTTGGCGCTCGCAATTCACGAGTGGCAGAATTGCCGTGCAGGAAAACGCGCAAAAAGGCCGCCGACCGACGACCGTGAAAGAGGTGGGAACATTAGGATTTATTTGTACGATGGCAGTCATGCGCAACACACATAGTCCGTGGCGCGCGTTATTATACCGAATTTTCTGGACCATCGCCAACCTGGAAAAATATGCAAAAGACGTGTTCCACCGTAATCAAAACGGTATCGCCCGGTTATTACGTATCAACACGTCGGGATGTGCTACCGATTTCTTACGTAGTTAGTTGCTAACGGAAAACTCTAGTACAGAGCCAAGAATACACTAAATTTAAAAAAAGAAGAACAGTAAACGGCAGCGTTTACCGACGAAAATGCTTCGCGAATGTATATTGCGAATAAGCGCTGAACTCGTTCGGCAAATTCGTGGATTGGTGCCGTGTGGAAGAGAGTCCCACACATTTGCATTTACCGGATTGTGAAGGCGTCTAGATTAAGACCCACGATGCTCGCGGTAGAATGGAACTACAGTTTTTAACGTCGATTCACTTACGCCCGCTTCCAATCTACTTGTTTAAACTCGAATGAGTCGCGAAATAAAGAGTATTGAAGCAAGTGGAGCGACGCCTGGTAAAATCAGATTCCTTGTAGCCTTCGAGGAAGAATAATAATAAGTATTACAGGATTGGCAAATTATACACGTAACATCATAATTACGTACGTCTAGACATTCTAAGTAAATGCTCTGTTTGGTTTGCTAATTATAGAACAGGAGTAAGTAGCGCTTGCGGCAGTAAGAAAAGGAATTAATGTTGCATACCAGAAAACAAGTACCGGGGAAATGAAGGCGGCCGACCCTTTATTTCAGCAGCGTATTCATTTCTGGTACTTTCACGCGTCGAGGCGTGGCATTGCGCTCCGTGGAAGAGACCAAAGAAGGCGAGGAGGTTCCGCGAAAGGCAGCGGTAATCACGGAAATGATCATAATTTTAACGATGAGACTCGCAGAATCTCGAGATTTCTATGGCAAGAACGGCCATTCCATAGACGAAGGAAGAAGCAACCGACAGGAAGCACTGAAGGGTGCAATTCGCAAGGGAGGAAGGGACGAAGGAAGAGAGTAATAAAATAGCAAGGTGAGAAATAGCAAGGTGAGGTGAGAGAACTAGGAAAGTGTAAGAAGACGTTGGGAGGGGCAACAAAAAATTAATTACATTAAGTGGCAGCTAATTACAGATCCACGTTCGAAATGACACCCGCTCATGGGAATGAGCTACCGCGTGTAGCAGAACAGCGAATTATTCACGTAGGTCGTCGAGTATTAATTTGAAACGCTTTGAAAGAGCTTTACCTTTATTTCTCCCTCCGCAGTTTCTCATTTTCACTGGAAAACGTTTCCGTCCACCTAGGCTCGATATAACATACATCGCTTTTAACTTCCGGAAAGCAGCTGGTTCGCTTGGAAGTGGCCGAGCATCGAGCAGGAAATTATTAGAACGCGTTTAAAGGAATTTTAGCAGCGCAGATATTAAGACACGGACGAGTGAGTCGGGGATATTCAACTAATTGCGCCGAGGATGCCATGATACTCGCGGTACGTTGCATGCAATTGGATGAAACGGCATTAAGAGCGATATAACTTAGTGCAAATTGCTGCATTGTCAGCACGATGCGAAAACGTGGCGGCGGAATTGCGCGTTTCTACTGGCTCTTTCGGGACCAAAATCATCGGATGTTGAAGCGCCCTGCGTGCAACACCGAAGATACAGATAGCAACGAGCGCCGCAGAATCGTGCGCGCGGTACTCCACCATTATTAATCCGTCACGAGCGGTCACGTACGGTCATTATGACGAAACCCAAGAGCCGTTACAGTCATTTTACTGGTACAGCGAAATTCGTCGCGCGGCGCGGCGTGTCGCCCGGGCGTGATTCGGTAGTGAGGCCGAACAAAAATCGTCTGGTTCTTGCAGCGTACATTTATCAAGATCAAAGATTCAAAGGGACAAGATGAATTCCTCGGAGGGAACGTGGCCGGTGGGCCACGCCGCGCCGGACGTCGATGTCTACGGAAGACTAACGACTTTCGACGAATAACTGCCGCGCCCGGCGCGAACGTGTCTCGCGTATACTATATACCAATTGCGCGGCGGAAGCGCGCGACGTCTTTCAGTACACATCGATACGTTTTTGCAATCGTCGCGTCCCGTTGTGGAAAGCGGGAATGCCCAATAGATTCTGGTAAATGAATAGTCAAGTGATCATCAATCCAGGGATAAAGCTTAAGAAATAAAATGAGGGAAAACGGCGCACACGCACGTGCATACCGTTATCCTCTCTTTTCACCTGCCGAGAAATCTATCAACAATTACGATTCTCACGCTATTTCCCGCGCGACAGGCACGATCGGCGTGCGTCGTGAAGCATAACGGCGCGTATTCCACGCGTCGCTGCTCCTCCCCGACCGAGCACGGAAGTGGCGTCCCATCTCTCGCATGTGCGCGAGCGAGCTTTGTCGTTCTTATTTTGGCGGACGCTCGTTAGCCACTCAACACGCAACCCAATTTCTTCTTCTCCGCTCTCTCGGCTCGCCGCCGCCGACCGCGCGTGTGCATCCTTCGGCCGCTTTAATCCCTCCGGAAACACGCACGCATTTATTTCGCTTGGAGAGACGTTCGCTCGGATGTGATTCACAATTAAATAAAACTTCAATTAAAACAAAAAAAGAAAGAAAGAGGGAATTTTCCAGACTTTTCTGATAAATCTGATTGACCAATTACGTCTGATCTATTATACACATCAGATAAATTAACAACAGGCGTGCACATCAATCGGCAGTTAAACACGATGTCCCTCCTTCGCATGAATCATGCTGAATCATATCATTCTCCCCTTGAGAGCGAGGGTAACAGAATCGTGTACTATCCAGCAGTAATTTCGTGAGCGCGTAAAACCTTTTTACGATATTTTAATCCGGCAGATTGGCGTCGCTCGGAGATTTGCCTCGCTTCCCCGCTCACGAGTCCAGCGCGTTACCCCCCGTTGGACGAACCCCGGGGATGGTGGGACCACTCGTCCGCAACACACGCCGTACTGGTGGTACTACCTACGTATCTGGGCGCCGTCCCTCGTACCCGGAGGGATCCCGCGGCGCGCAATTGACGATGAAATATGTACACCGTAAAAGTGGCGTACTTTATCGGCGCGATGGTGGCCGGTGACTGCGCAGCGCGACTTTCGTTACGCCACGACTTTAATTTTGTCGCAATTTAGAGGGGCTACGACCGGAATTAATTGCTCGGTGCACCACTCGCGACTTGCGCCGCGCGCGCATTCGACGTTAAGTCGCGATCTCAAGCCGTATTCATACTATCCGTGGACGACGCGTGTACGTATATAGCTGAAACCCATAGAGTTGGTTTGTTCCCCGGTTTATTTTGCATCGCCTACGAGCTGATATATCAAAGAAGCAGAAACTGAATACCGAAATAATTTCACTAGCACCTGTATGCCGGGGTATCATATATATCTTTAAATTTGTAACATCAATATTCTAAAAACCTTTAATGAATATCAGTATTGGAGTTTAACCAGTATAATCTAAATTTTCGTAATAAACATACAATTTTTTTAGTAATATTGATATTATTTGAGATCTAAAAAAAGAATTTTTTTTCCTTCTTTTTAAGTCTTGAGTAGCACTTCTCAAAGTACAGACAATTTTCCGGACATCTTGTATATTAATAATAATATTATTATTATTACATTAGATATAAACCATTATTTTTATGTCTTATATAAAGATTTTTCGCATAAATATTTTTTATGGACATTTTGAGTGATGACTAACAAATATTATTTGTAAACATGTATAACATATACAAAGTATACTTATACGCTTTTACAAATAACACTTGCAAGTCATCGAATTGAATATCTATCTGAAATCTGTCCCTCCTCTTAAATTTTAGAAACGATTTAAAATTATGAAAAAAGCGCAAAAACGTATTCAGTCATTTCAGGAGATTACTCTCTTCTCACACTCCTCTTAAAAAAATAACCCCTTAAAATTATCGTATTTTGCGGTTTTTTTTCATCACTTTCAACTATTTCTAACATATATAGAGTTGAGACAGAATTTAAAGTCACCCTGTATAGAGCTTACTTTATAATTAACAATAGTCATAAATGACCAGAGAATTATACAACTTATATTTATTTATTAAATTCAAATTAAAATAACAATATTGATATTATTTTATATAATATTTATGTGACAACAACAAAATCAGTTAAAATGTTTTTCTTGATGCTACAAAATACATTTATAGTCAAATGGTTTTCCTGATATTTTACTTCTATATATTTATACATTATATTAAATAATAAATAATATATAGGATTGCGAGTACAAATGTACAACACAATTAAAATCCAGATAAAGCCAACAAACAATCATAATAGATTTTAATGCTCAATATGTTTTGTATGTGATTTTTTTTATTTTATAGATTTTCTACCTCTTCAAAATCATGCGCCGTTACTTTTGATCTTGAAGTTTTTAGGTTGAATGATAATATAATCAATGATAATATAATATGCAGTTTTTAAGTTGAATAATAATATAATATTAAATCAATCAAATCTAATAACATTAAGCTTGTTACCAAGCATTTACTTAATATGATGTTCTTTCTTGAAATTTAACTTACTTAGATTTTAATTATACATTTTTTCTTTTTTGTAATTTTTTAAAAAATTTATTAAGAATGTACTACAAATTAAATTGATTACTGAAAATATCAATTATGTAGTAATATTGGTAGTAATACCAGTATTACTGCAAAATTATATGAATAGTAATATCGGTTTATTATCGATATCTTTTATATCATTTTTAATCTCGGCAAAGAATATACGTCGCGGATACATAAAGCAGACAGTGTTCCTTCAGTGAGATCATTCGTTTGAATAGCGTGAATCCGGCTTCATGCCGCGCCCTGGATGTTCTTAATTACCGCCGCTTGAATTTTTAATTGCGCTGGCTACATTGAAGAAAACATTAAAACGCAGAGCAGAAGGGTAAGAAGGAGAGAGAGAGGAAGGAAAGATGCGGTAGTTTGCTGCAACGGTTAAATGGTATCGCATATCGCGGAAATTAGCACAGAAAAACGCCCTAGAGAACGCACAAAGTTGAAATTGGGAAGAGTATCCCTCCCATTCAAGTTTACTGCTTTGTTACACTGTATCTGACACGAAAGACGTGTACGTTGTAGCAGTAGCCGTATTCATTAAACCGGTTCTGGTTCTTTCCGCGAAATATATGTAACACATCTGTTGTGTGTTCAATGCAATCCTCTCTCCGGTAATTTTCGCCATTCATTCGAAAACAAGTATCCACGGAAGAGCATCGTGGATTATATCGTCTTCATTAACGATCGTTACAAAAACAGGCGATTGTGAGTTGCGCGCGCGTTCGTGCAATAATACGAATATTACGCTTCTGGCGGAGATTGTAAAATATAAATGAATAGCGCGATGCTTTTCAATCGGAGATAGACTTCTTTTTTTCTCCCAGGTATAACGTGCGCAACGCTCCATTTTGTGGATTGTTCGGAGCACAGCTTCTCGAAGAAATTCCGAATCGCAATCGATAATCCGGAGTCGGTCGTGGAGGCGCGGAGAGAGTCGCGCTTCTCTCTCACGGAAACGTAGTTGCACGCGTACGTTGCATTATGCGGACTCTCGGGATTACGGCGAAGAGCCGCATCGTGCCTCCTCCGTGTGTCCCCGTTTCTCCGTCCTACCTATGCGCTATCGTCGACGATTCTCCCGGCGTTTCGAGAGAGCGCCGCGCCGCGCCGCGCCGCGCCGGCCCGGGGAGAGACCGACGCGATGCGGCGCTGTCTCGGTCGTCCCCAGGTCGTCCCGTTTATCTCGAGCGCTGTCGTTTCGCGATGAATAAACAGCAGTCGGGCTTCTTCGAAACAATTTAATCTACATAAGCTAACAGCTACCTGTCTACTCGCGTCGCCGGTGGGGAGATTCGAGCTGTATCCAGCGAAATGTGCTGGGTGCAAAATAGCGACTAGTCTCTCAGTCACACTAGTATACTCTGAAGCGAAATCAGTTCGTTCCTTCGCGAGTAACACTGGCCGGAAAATCAGGCCGAAGAGAACGATGAGACGGAAAGAGGAGCGAACGAAAGAGGAGGAAAGGGAGTAAGATGCTGGTGAAGATGGCGATGAAGGAGGATGAAAGTAGTAATAGGTGAGAGGTAAGGAAGGAGGAGCGAACGGCCGGTCGACGGCTTCAGAAATCTACGGTGCCACAAATAAGAGATAAAGCTGGTCTGGCACCTCGTATCTGCAATCTGGCCTCCGTATCACCCGTATTCGGAGGGGGCGGGGGGATAAGAGACGTAGCCTGCAGGAGAATCCACCATAGATTGAATTATCGTTCCCGATCGATTCCGAATTTAGCTTCTGCTGCTTCTCGGCTTCCGTTGTCTCCGTCCGGATCGGAATGGACGGGACGGCGCGACGAGGAGAAGGTTACGCAATTAACCCCGATGGTTTATTAACAATGACGCGCGCGTCTGCGTACTTGATCCTGCGACCTTGTGAAGAGATCCCAGATCAACTGGACGCAGAGCGGATCGCTTAGAATATAGAAAAATTTTTTACCGATTTCGGTTTTATTTATTTTTGGAAAGAAGGTTGGCGCTAGACTACGATAAGCGCGGAAACTTATCCTGCAGAGGTGAAAACTATCCTGCGTCAATATTGACGACAGTCGGCGCAGTTTGGTTTGCCAGCCAAGACAATCAAGAATTACTTCTTTTACCGATTCGTCTTCTTTCTGGAAACTGCCTGGTGTCGAAGAACTACAATACTTATTGCACCATCGCGATGCACTCGCGGTTAGAAACGTTACTTTAAAAAAAGTGTTATCGTTACTTTTTGTAAAAAATATAAAACTCATTACCGTTACTCATTGCTGAGTTTAAAAAGTAATGCGTTATTTCAAAAGTAACGGTTCATTACTGCTTTGTTACTTTTTTTGTAATGCTATATAGTAAGCCATTAAATTTTTAAATTACATTATTTGATAATCAATATTAAATTTAATAACAAATATTAAAACTTGAAATTCTTTAAGTTATTTTGTATATAAAGCATACAAGCTTTTCTTTAGATTAAACTTATCTAATAATTTTTCTAATAATTTTTCTAATTTCTTATTTTTTAGTATATTCATTTTTAGTATGTTTACAAGAATTTAGATTAAACATTATTTTCAAATATTAATGTTATTGTTATTCCTTACAAATATATTTTGCCGTTTTTAATCCGCGAGAAGAATTAGTTTGAGTAGTGAAAACATGCATTTGGCTCAATGAATACGATTTTGTTTTTAAATTGCAGGTATTTTTGAGTAATAAAAATGTGTTGTGTGTAAATTTGGGAAAATATATATATATATATATATATATATATATATATATATATATCGTGTAAATTTGGGAAAATATATATATATATATATCGTGTGTGTGTGTGTGTGTGTGTGTGTGTATACACGAGTACAAAGTATTTGTTTAGCACTTACATTGCGCATTTTGAAACCGCACGATTCAGCAAAGATTATAATTCCGATAATAAAATGAATGAAAAGACAAGAGACATCAAAAAGACGTTGCACTCAGAATTTTCAATGCAAATTTCTTAAGAATATTTGAATATTACATCGTACTACTTCCCCATGAATTAGTGGAAGATAAGTATCAAAACATATTTAAAGTTAGATGAAATCTGAGAGATTCTACTTGGTTCTTATTTTGTAAAAGAGAAACGTATTAACGCGTAGTCGCTCATCATCTGAAAAACGAGTATTGAAAACAAGCAATCTACACCTCTATTAAGCTGGACCCCCCACCAGCGAAAATCAAGTTCGCACTAGGTCAAAAATTTAGTGCTATTTATGTGCTAATTTGTTACTCTAGTCCGGATTTTTTTGCTCAAGCCGTTTAGCAACATTTAAAAAAAAAAATGGGGGGGTCCAGCTTAATGGCAAGCTGGACCCCCCCATAAAAAAAAAATATATATACAGTAGCCCCTAGGCAAAAACAACTACGCTAGAATTTGTTGCTAATTTGTTACTCTCATATAAGACCAAAATAAATATAAAATTGTTTATTAAATATCATTATGCGTGGAGCTTGCGCGCCGCGCTGTATCATCCGTCACCTTATCTCGAAATAAATTGCTGCTTGCATAGTATTATATTAAATGATAGAAATCCAACTACTAAAATAAATGCAACTTCGGAATTAGTTGCTAGATATAACTTGTAAAAAATATATTTGTTCGCGCAAGGCGCGTGCCATCCACGCACAAAGTAATTATTTTCAACAAGTTACAGCTAGCAATAAAATCTTAATCTTATACCAAAATGTTCGTTAGACATCCAACTACTAAAAAAAATTGAGTTTGGATTTAGTTACTAATTATAACTTGTAAAAAATATATTTGTTCGTGCGAGGCGCGTGCTTTCCACGCACAAAGTAATTATTTTCAACAAGTTACAGCCAGCAAAAAAATCTTAATCTTATACCAAAATGTTCGTTAGACATCCTACTACTAAAAAAAATTGATTTTGGATTTAGTTACTAATTATAACTTGTAAAAAATATATTTATTTATGCGAGGCGCTTGCTTTCCACGCACAAAGTAATTATTTTCAACAAGTTACAGCTAGCAATAAAATCTTAATCTTATACCAAAATGTTCGTTAGACATCCAACTACTAAAAAAAATTGAGTTTGGATTTAGTTACTAATTATAACTTGTAAAAAATATATTTGTTCGTGCGAGGCGCGTGCTTTCCACGCACAAAGTAATTATTTTCAACAAGTTACAGCCAGCAAAAAAATCTTAATCTTATACCAAAATGTTCGTTAGACATCCTACTACTAAAAAAAATTGATTTTGGATTTAGTTACTAATTATAACTTGTAAAAAATATATTTGTTCGTGCGAGGCGCGTGCTTTCCACGCACAAAGTAATTATTTTCAACAAGTTACAGCCAGCAAAAAAATCTTAATCTTATACCAAAATGTTCGTTAGACATCCTACTACTAAAAAAAATTGATTTTGGATTTAGTTACTAATTATAACTTGTAAAAAATATATTTATTTATGCGAGGCGCTTGCTTTCCACGCACAAAGTAATTATTTTCAACAAGTTACAGCTAGCAATAAAATCTTAATCTTATACCAAAATGTTCGTTAGACATCCAACTACTAAAAAAAATTGAGTTTGGATTTAGTTACTAATTATAACTTGTAAAAAATATATTTGTTCGTGCGAGGCGCGTGCTTTCCACGCACAAAGTAATTATTTTCAACAAGTTACAGCCAGCAAAAAAATCTTAATCTTATACCAAAATGTTCGTTAGACATCCTACTACTAAAAAAAATTGATTTTGGATTTAGTTACTAATTATAACTTGTAAAAAATATATTTATTTATGCGAGGCGCTTGCTTTCCACGCACAAAGTAATTATTTTCAACAAGTTACAGCTAGCAATAAAATCTTAATCTTATACCAAAATGTTCGTTAGACATCCAACTACTAAAAAAAATTGAGTTTGGATTTAGTTACTAATTATAACTTGTAAAAAATATATTTATTTATGCGAGGCGCTTGCTTTCCACGCACAAAGTAATTATTTTCAACAAGTTACAGCTAGCAAAAAAATCAAAATCATATACTAAATGTTCGTTAGACATCCTACTACTAAAAAAAATTGATTTTGGATTTAGTTACTAATTATAACTTGTAAAAAATATATTTATTTATGCGAGGCGCTTGCTTTCCACGCACAAAGTAATTATTTTCAACAAGTTACAGCTAGCAATAAAATCTTAATCTTATACCAAAATGTTCGTTAGACATCCAACTACTAAAAAAAATTGAGTTTGGATTTAGTTACTAATTATAACTTGTAAAAAATATATTTGTTCGTGCGAGGCGCGTGCTTTCCACGCACAAAGTAATTATTTTCAACAAGTTACAGCCAGCAAAAAAATCTTAATCTTATACCAAAATGTTCGTTAGACATCCTACTACTAAAAAAAAATTGATTTTGCATTTAGTTACTAATTATAACTTGTAAAAAATATTTTTCTTATCTAACGAATATTTTTGTATAAGATTAAGATTTTTTTGCTGGCTGTAACTTGTTGAAAATAATTACTTTGTGCGTGGAAAGCACGCGCCTCGCACGAACAAATATATTTTTTACAAGTTATAATTAGTAACTAAATCCAAACTCAATTTTTTTTAGTAGTTGGATGTCTAACGAACATTTTGGTATAAGATTAAGATTTTATTGCTAGCTGTAACTTGTTGAAAATAATTACTTTGTGCGTGGAAAGCAAGCGCCTCGCATAAATAAATATATTTTTTACAAGTTATAATTAGTAACTAAATCCAAAATTTATTTTTTTTAATAGTAGGATGTCTAACAATCATTTAGTATATGATTTTGATTTTTTTGCTAGCTGTAACTTGTTGAAAATAATTACTTTGTGCGTGGAAAGCACGCGCCTCGCAGAAATAAATATATTTTTTACAAGTTATAATTAGTAACTAAATCCAAAATCAATTTTTTTTAGTAGTAGGATGTCTAACGAACATTTTGATATAAGATTAAGATTTTTTTGCTGGCTGTAACTTGTTGAAAATAATTACTTGGTGCGTGGAAAGCACGCGCCTCGCACGAACAAATATATTTTTTACAAGTTATAATTAGTAACTAAATCCAAACTCAATTTTTTTTAGTAGTTGGATGTCTAACGAACATTTTGGTATAAGATTAAGATTTTATTGCTAGCTGTAACTTGTTGAAAATAATTACTTTGTGCGTGGAAAGCAAGCGCCTCGCATAAATAAATATATTTTTTACAAGTTATAATTAGTAACTAAATCCAAAATCAATTTTTTTTAGTAGTAGGATGTCTAACGAACATTTAGTATATGATTTTGATTTTTTTGCTAGCTGTAACTTGTTGAAAATAATTACTTTGTGCGTGGAAAGCACGCGCCTCGCAGAAATAAATATATTTTTTACAAGTTATAATTAGTAACTAAATCCAAAATCAATTTTTTTTAGTAGTAGGATGTCTAACGAACATTTTGGTATAAGATTAAGATTTTATTGCTAGCTGTAACTTGTTGAAAATAATTACTTTGTGCGTGGAAAGCACGCGCCTCGCATAAATAAATATATTTTTTACAAGTTATAATTAGTAACTAAATCCAAAATTTATTTTTTTTAATAGTAGGATGTCTAACAATCATTTAGTATATGATTTTGATTTTTTTGCTAGCTGTAACTTGTTGGAAATAATTACTTTGTGCGTGGAAAGCACGCGCCTCGCATAAATAAATATATTTTTTACAAGTTATAATTAGTAACTGAATCCAAAATCAATTTTTTTTAGTAGTAGGATGTCTAACGAACATTTTGGTATAAGATTAAGATTTTTTTGCTGGCTGTAACTTGTTGAAAATAATTACTTTGTGCGTGGAAAGCACGCGCTTCGCATAAATAAATATATTTTTTACAAGTTATAATTAGTAACTAAATCCAAAATTTATTTTTTTTAATAGTAGGATGTCTAACAATCATTTAGTATATGATTTTGATTTTTTTGCTAGCTGTAACTTGTTGAAAATAATTACTTTGTGCGTGGAAAGCACGCGCCTCGCATAAATAAATATATTTTTTACAAGTTATAATTAGTAACTAAATCCAAAATCAATTTTTTTTAGTAGTAGGATGTCTAACGAACATTTTGGTATAAGATTAAGATTTTTTTGCTGGCTGTAACTTGTTGAAAATAATTACTTTGTGCGTGGAAAGCACGCGCCTCGCAGAAATAAATATATTTTTTACAAGTTATAATTAGTAACTAAATCCAAAATCAATTTTTTTTAGTAGTAGGATGTCTAACGAACATTTTGGTATAAGATTAAGATTTTTTTGCTGGCTGTAACTTGTTGAAAATAATTACTTTGTGCGTGGAAAGCACGCGTCTCGCAGAAATAAATATATTTTTTACAAGTTATAATTAGTAACTAAATGCAAAATCAATTTTTTTTAGTAGTAGGATGTCTAACGAACATTTTGGTATAAGATTAAGATTTTTTTGCTGGCTGTAACTTGTTGAAAATAATTACTTTGTGCGTGGATGGCACGCGCCGCGCGAACAAATATATTTTTTACAAGTTATATCTAGCAACTAATTCCGAAGTTGCATTTATTTTAGTAGTTGGATTTCTATCATTTAATATAATACTATGCAAGCAGCAATTTATTTCGAGATAAGGTGACGGATGATACAGCGCGGCGCGCAAGCTCCACGCATAATGATATTTAATAAACAATTTTATATTTATTTTGGTCTTATATGAGAGCAACAAATTAGCAACAAATTCTAGCGTAGTTGTTTTTGCCTAGGGGCTACTGTATATATATTTTTTTTTTATGGGGGGGTCCAGCTTGCCATTAAGCTGGACCCCCCCATTTTTTTTTTTAAATGTTGCTAAACGGCTTGAGCAAAAAAATCCGGACTAGAGTAACAAATTAGCACATAAATAGCACTAAATTTTTGACCTAGTGCGAACTTGATTTTCGCTGGTGGGGGGTCCAGCTTAATAGAGGTGCAATCTACTCTCAAAGAAAAAAAAACTCATATGCATATTTGCGTATACTCAGGTTCCTTCGCAATAGACTGCGCGGGCTTGAGAATGCAAAATACGGGCATAAAAATGATAGAACGGGTTGAAAACGTGCTAAAAAGATTTATACGAGGTGTAAAAGCGGTGAATTATTTTTGTAAGGGAATAATACATTCCAACAATCACTGCCTGTAAAAATCTATAGTGCATATGTAACGTAAATTGTTCAATATTGATTGTGAGTATATAGTGGCTATCGGAATAGAGTCCGAGATATAAAGTACTATGTCAAAATATTTTTGTCCAATCACGCGATTAGCGCGCGATTAGTGCGATTTATTAAAGATAGGATAATATATAGGTAACTGAAGTAACGATAAAGGTAAATAAATTTGTTACCGTTACTGTGAAAAATTTAATGACGTTACCCATTAGCGTTATTGACAGGAAAAAAATAACGATCGTTACCAAAAAAAGTAACGACGTTACAAGTAAAGTAACACGTTGACAACATGTTACTTCTCAACTCTGGATGCACTCTCACGTGCCAACGATCGTATTTCAGTACTTTCACATTTTGCTAATTAATACTTTGACTAATTAGCAGTGAGTTATAGCTACACATTTCTTAATATCAATGTAAGTATAAAAGTCCGCTCGTTTAATCACTTCCTTCAAAAGAAATGGATAAATGCCGCAAAGTTACATAGTCGATTTCTCGAGATATCGAAACTATGCGAGGTATGATAACGTATCGCGCGGGGATAACTCTTAACCGCGATCAGCATTTATTTCAGAAAACGCGACGGCTCGTCCACCTTTTTTTTCCCCCTTACAGTGCTCGAGGTGGCTCTCGGCAAATGCGAGCCTTTAATTAGTAAATTACTCAGCTGTAGTATCTTATCATACCGAGAAAAGATCAGATGACTTACATGAGCCTACGTGTAACTTTCTATTTGAACGCGCACGTCGGCGAACGGTGCGGGGCTTTGACTTTAAATCAGTCGTCAAGAAAGAGGAGGGGACGCGGGGGAGAAGAGAAGAAGGAGGAAGAGGAAAAGGAATCGAACGATACATGGAACTGGGCACTTGTCTCAACGTTCCCAACGGATTTGCGGGAAGCATCGCTCTGATAAAAATGCGCAATTGCTTGCGCGCAGTCCACAGATGCACGAGCTACGGCCGGTGCTTGCGTATAACTTTTCGCATTATCACATAGTCTTCCGCACCGGCTGTGACGAGTGTTAATTCGAAATTTTCTGCGGCGCGCTAATCTTCCCTTGAAAAACGCAACGCCACATTATACGCTACATCTCGTTTCACGCGCGCTTCTGACGCGCGATTTCCGCGTGCGCGACGATGTGGGCGAAGAAAGTGGTCCCCGCGTCAAAGACACGAGCGAGTAGCGCGAAGTAGAAAGTGACTCGTTGCCGAACGAGTTTCGCGACTGCTATTACCGATAAGACCGTTAATCGAGTTAATATCCAATCTCGGCGAAATTAATGGGGTCGAGACTGATAAATGTCAGGTAGGAACAAGCGTGGAATGCGTTCCACGAATGAATGAGACATACGCTGATCGCTTTAAATGTTGCACGAGCTGTCTTCTAGCGACTAGACATACTCCTTGTGAGTCAATATTTGCTAAATCGTTTTGGACATGTCACTCCCAACTGTGCTCTATTGGCGAGCACGTGACTTCAATGAAATTGATAGTACGCAGCTATTTTGTTTTTGTTGTTTATCTCGATAGTTCTTATTCAAAAATTATATTTCACGAAAAAGTTACTAATAGGATTTTTATAACGTTTTCCAATTACATTATCTTGGGCGGGCCATTCCGAATAAATACGCGCTTTTACCTTTTATTTTCTTTATGTTTCTATCGCTGCTTGCGCATTGTATATCTGCGTACATTTATTAATCGTAATTGTTATTAAATTTGTAACGTGGAAGTTCTTTTGAAATATGCACGTGTATTTTTGATCAAAACATTTCGCTTTTTCTGCAATCCTATGTATTACGCCGCTTCAACATCCGTGCCGCGCAAAATGTTTCTTTTACAATGGATTGTAGATTTTAATGCGCGAATGCACGTATACACGTGTAGACGTGTAAACAGTTAAATAAATTGTTTTTGCATCCAATATCCAATTGCGTATTAAGAGAGACAGTTTATCTCAAGGGCCTTTTAAGATATCTGTAGCCGTTACCTGTTCTTGCAGATTACCCGGCGAACAAATTTGGGTTAATAGCAGGCTCGGCGCGATAATATTCATTTATGCAATTTAAATAATTGCTGTCCCATTAAGACGACAGTCTTGCGGCCGTTCCGCAAGCACGCGAGGAACTGTCTCTCGGTGTACGCGGTGAAATTGCACCAGTTTTCTGCACCATCTCCCGATATTTATCCTTGGAAGACGCAAACAACTGCGCACGACGCAACACTCCACGTGGTATTCAGCTAGTTTTACTTCCAACGAATGCGAGGAAACGAGATTTTTCTATACCCGCGCTAATACAGCGCGGACTACCTATACGGTAGTACGCAAATGGAACTTACTAATTTACATGATGTACTCCGCACGCGCGTTACGAGTACGCGCGGAACGATACGGCAATCGGCTAAATTCCTAATTACTAGAGACGCTCATAATAAATTCGAAAATTCACACTGTTCCAGGCAACCGCCGGGCAATTAGGCTCGGACTAATTGACTCTAAACTGTCAGTTATGAGTTTCTAGCTTCGCGAATGCACGCGGCCGTATCACGTATACTTCCTAGCGGGTAATGATCCCTGTAGGTTTGCGCAATTGCAACAAATAATCGTTACCCAACAGCGCGGCCGCGTTGTAGATAACGCTAATGGCTCGTATATTATTAAGAGAACATCTATCATTGACGAGGAACACATGTTACGCGCGTGTGTGTACGGGAAACAGTAATCAATTAAAAAGTTATCTTCCACTTGTATGCTTCTGTTGAAAAACGTTAATAAGCAAGTGAGCCTCCTTACTCCAATATCTCTTATCCGTTTATATTTTCGTTAACCGATGCAAGCAGTATCTCTACCGATACTCTATCGTACTTTTGCTGTGTATTCTGATACTGCAGTCTATAACACCGCTAATTACCGAGGGATTTAATTTCTACGGTAATGCATATGAGTCAATACGAACAATATACATATGCGCTAGTAAACCGCAACGAATCAAATCTCTATTACTAGCATAATCTCTATTGCAAGCGCAACGTCGATTAATACATTTATCTTCACTCGTTGAAACATAAAACTTTACCATGAATGCGACAGAGAGTATTATGATGTCGCACAGCAAATGAACTTCTAATTTGCACATAATTATCTCTCGTTCTAAAGCTTCTTCCTTTAAATACAACACCGTTTAGCGACAAATCCTTCCCGGATGCAGCGAATAAATGTGTATCTTAGATAACATACGCGGATTACTACTTACTTCATATAATTTCGCATGCAACGGCTACAGAGGGGGAAGATACGGCAAACGTTAGCGTATCCAGCTGCGCGCGATAATGCTCTATAATTAGCGTGCTATTACCACCTGTGTACCCGAAAATGATCGGGCAGATTAGCTAAGCCCGCCGTCCGCGTTCGGACAAACTCTCCGTACTTGGACCCGTTGCCGCGGCAACTACGCGGGTCACCGCCAATAAAGATATCGCGATCTAGAGCACTTCAACTCAAATTAAAGTACTTCCGAGGAAAGGCCGAGCGGTAATCCCCGCAACCGCGCTAAGATGAATAGCATTCAGTGATCTCTCGATCCATCCAATATAATTTACTTCGTCATTGATTCGCCGTAAGCATTTTATGTCTTTAAAAAGAGCGAATAGGATGAGACTAATTGAAAGTACGATTATAGCCTTCTTACCGTTAATCTACGCTTTTTTTCATTGGCTCTAATAGAGAGAAATCGGTTATTATAATTAAAAATATAATTATTCAATTGAATATTAAAGAGAAGGGTTCTTATAAATGTTGTAGAGTAATTTTGTCTAAAAAATATTTTTTTGTGGAGATATAGAATTAATTAAAATTAATACATACTACACAAAATGTAATATTGAAAGAATTATTTTAAATTCTATTTATGTATTGTAAAAAATTCATATTAGAAATATTAATGTTATAAAGGAAGATTTGCTATCTTATAAAATATGAAATAAGCTTTATTGCAACGCATATAATTTTTATTTATATGTAATAAATTATAACAACAAAGAATTTTTAAAATAATGAAGATTGATAAACTCATTGATTATATGCTGCTAATTGCGCGTTATGTTTCATTACACATTGTTTATGCTGCTTCGTTTATTAATTATAAATAATGATGAATTGTAAATTACAATCAGTAAGATCACGTTAATAACGACGGCAGTCAATAAATTTGTTCTCCCATTATGTTTTATTCTTTTTTTTCCCGAGTATCGTACAACCACGGCTTTCACGACGGTTTGTGCGTATTGATAGCTTTATAGTTTTATTATTCATGATCTTTACTTTCGCGCAACAGTAAATACGAGGTCCGCCCGATCCGTCGAACTTGCGCGCCTCGTAGAGCATGTTTTATTGAAACACTTATCGCGGCGGACGTGTGGCGTATAAAAATCTTATGATCATTCGAATTTATCGTATTCCGGTGCTTAGACATTCGCCGTCCCGTCATGGTGTGGTGCGCACAAGCCGATAAAATATTATCATTCCTATTTGTATTCGCCGGTAAAAAATTCGACGTTATTCAATTACCACGGACGCAAATTCGCGCGCTCGTCAATAATTACATGCAACGCAGCACTCGCGCGCACGGTTCCACTTATCGTTTTATGTCGCGCGGAGAACCGGAGAAACGCTCTGTCGTGGGTAGTCTTATTTATCTCCATGAAATATTGCTCTATGTATCGATAACGTATCATTAAATAAATGATTGCCTTTTGTACATGTTGAAATAGAAATGTTTATTCATTACGTGCGTGTATGTTTTATGATATATTATAAGCTAGAAATATACAACATTTGTCTGTTCAATTTCTCTTGGATATCCAATTTATAATCAAAAATATGCAACAATACAAAGGAAAATGTTGCGAGCTCTTGCCCACACACGGAAAAATATTATTCTCATGCTAAAGAGAGCTATTACCAATTTTTATTTTTCTTCTTTCAAGTAACGGTTATCTTTGTAAGGAATATTTTCTTGGTAATAATCTTAAAATACTTTTTTTATTTATTTGAAATGAGTAATATTTCTTTAAAATAAACTTTTTTGTATAGAAAAATATATACTTGAATTAAACAAATCTTACTTATTTCAAATATTTCATAAATTCATACATCTGCAAATCTATCATAAATTCATTATAACATAAAATTTAAAATATTATTAAATATTAAATAAATTTATTTTAACATTAAATTTAAAATATTATTAAATATTCTGAATTTTAGTAATTTAGTACTTTAATTAAAAATATTCAGTTAAAACAAAACATCGATTTGCTTATTCTGATTTTTCTTTAATACAATTTTATAATATTCTTTGAAAAAATATAGAAATTTTTTTTAGCATACGTTAATGTTTTTCTAAAATTTATGATGAATATATTTTAAGATAGTTATAATTAAGAGAAAATTCTTTGAGAAGATCGTTAAAAAGCATTAAGAAATTAAAGAAAATTGTTACTTATTTGAACAAATAAAGTAAATTGAGTAATGCTTTTCTTGGTAGTTGAATTTATATTTTTCTGTGTACAAAGCATATCTTTATACGGTAAGTTTTCTAAGAATATTTTTGCGAGTCTTACACACTGAGAAAAATTTTTGGTAAGATCAACTAACGTTTTGGTTGAATAGTGATCAATTGAATTTTATAGTTATTGGTATCAAAAACTTAGTTACATTTAACAAAACTTTTTATAATTTGTTGTATGAAAATAATTATTTGGTTAAGGCTACAAATTGTTTGGTCAAAAGTAACTATATAGTTAGTAATTATAACTGTAAAACTTATTTGATCACTATTCAACCAAGGCTTGTTACCAGGCATTTTTCTCAGTGCACGTAACTACGATCCGCCCGTAAAGCAAGAGTTTAACAAACTAGGCCGCGTTCACATTATTTAAACAATGGTAGTCCGCACGATTAAGGGGCTTGTTCGGGTTGGCTGAATCGAATATGCTTCATAGAGCGTTGTGAAATAGCGGTTCACACCGCAAGTAGAAATGATGATTAAAGGCAGAAATGGTAGTGATACGGGACTTTTCCATTTTCTGCAGTCATTCTAAATGGTGACAATATAAAAGCAGATAATATCACAGTAATATAATAATAGAATTTTGTTAAAGAGACTCTCCGTTACAGACTCGCGTCCACATTTCTCTCCCTCAAGCTGAAACCTTCATCCGCGTCGAGTGTTTTTGATAGATACTTGAATGAAAATTGAGTGATGGCAAGAATAACGGTTTGCAATCTTGATAATTGAGGCGTCTCTATCACCGACGTTCCGCAATTCGCGTCTAAAGCTGACACAATGCAACGTCTGGTTACTTGGGTGGGCGGTAGCGGGATGTCGCTTACTGCAGAGGCTGCTTCGCAGCGATGATAGCGTCGCGTCGTAATGCTACGGATGAGACTATCTGCAGAGCGTAATGCAGCAGAGTGCGGATTCAGTTAGGCGGTTAGGAGGATGGGTGGTCGAATGAGTGGGGCGCGAATATAGGATGATTATGTCACGGTGTGATCTATGGGAACTGGCAGCGTGCCATGCGGTCATCCTACCGCAGCGTACAGCATTCTCTCCTTGTATCCCTCACCTTCCTTATAATTCGATGTACCTTGATCTCCTATTCAGTGGTTTTCTTATCGCTTTTAGGGCAAAAATACCCGACACGTCAAAAGGGAAAAAAATGCGCTATCGAGCGTTATTAATTGAGTTATTAATCGCTCGCGGTGCAATCCACCGAGCTCAGTTAATTATTATTTTCATTACATATACACGTCGCGTAAAGTCTTCGAACATATGTGCACAATAAAGATGATGTTGATTCTTCGCACCGTGTATTTCGCGAAAGAAATACGAGACGATTGCACGATGTCGTTAAATATCTCTACGTTGAGATACATATGATGATGTCCCCATTACTCCGTTCCCCTCGCGAATATCTCTCGTCACGAAGAAAGTGCTTGTCGTTCGAAGTGAAAAGTTCGTTAACGTAGTTTATCGTGCAGTTTGTGGTTGCAAGTTTGGCTGCGACTCTTCCGCCACGGGTGGTGCTGTAAACTTTAAGGTGCCACGACTTTAGAGGGCTCGCATGTGAGTTAGTTTAATGTCCGACGCAACTAACCGAATCGCTCTCGTCCGCGATAAGACGCGCACCGCGGAAGAAAGCCTCCGTCATGATTGTACGAATCATGGCTTGTCGTACCGACGACCAGTTTAATCGAAGCGATGTTCCGTTAGAGGATAAAATATCGCGTGCTCCTTAAGTTCTGCCGGAACCGTCGTCGTTGGCCCGGGTGCGTACCTCTCCTCATACGTATATTTGCGATGCCCATTGGGCACCGAAAGAGGAAAAAAAAGTCAGCGGGATGAAGCAAGCGAGAGGAAGAAAAAGCGCCGAAGGAGAAGGCGAGGTATCGCATGTAGGATATGCACAGCGCACATCTCGTGTTGCGGAGCTACGCAGAGGGACAGTTGTAATGCTTAGTGAAGCCCGGTGTATTTATTACGCAACGCTCATGTGCCCTTTCGCAAACACGTGTGCGCTCGTAGGCGTAACACACGCATCCGCGTCACGATCTCCGCACGAACTGCCATGCCGCTCCACCATCTCGTGACGACTTTAAAACCCGTCTGTTCAACCAGGCTCGTTAACGGGCACGTAATTTAGCGATTTCCGTTCATGCGAGCATATATAAGCGATAGATAATGTGAATACCTAAAAAATACCCTGCTTGTTCTATTAATGTAGGAAATTGGCCCTCTATTTGTCTTTAATACAGATTTTATCCTTGTTGGGAAGTTATATAGTTGTTACACTGAGGAAAATGATTTGATTATATCAACACGATTATCAACGTATATGAATGAATGCGTTTTGGTGAAACCAAGCAGAATTTCTGGTTATTATAATAGGTCTTCAGATTTTATAACTAGAACGTTTGATAGGCTTTATTATCATTCACATCCAGAAAACAGTTGTATTTAAATTCATAAAATCGTTTCTTTAATTTGGTTTTTTCATAATGAAGTGAAAATACCTTTGAGAAAAATAAATGTTTGATTTCGAGAAGTGACATTGTTACGCTTTTTTAAAATAAATAAATTATTTGTTTAATTTGAACAAATAATTTTTTAACTCAAAGAATGTGTTGATAGAAATGTAAGAAATAGGCAAAAAATAATTTAGTTTTGGTTTTAAAAATATATTTTTTTTTAGTTAAATAAAGATTTACGTTGCGCAACCATATTAATTCTAATAAAAGGAACGACCAAAAAATTTCTTTAAATCGAAGACTTTTCTTTAACCGTACATCCTTCCACAAATTTTTTTGATTCAAACAAATTGTTTCTACTCGAAAAAACTTTTCTCTGACAATGAGTGCAGTATTTTCTAGGAGATTCTGACTTGCTTTTTGAACAGACATACTGATGGAATCTATCAGATTTCTAATTAATGCAACAAGACTCTTTTTAGTGCAATCTAATATTACACCTTCTAGCTTCTAGCAGTAAATCTTTCAATAGATATAGAAGGAGAAAATTTGCTTCTACTCTGTCCTTAAAAACTGCTCACAATGATTCGATAATATTAAAATCAGGTAATTTTACTAATGAAGGAAATATTGAATTTTTAAAGAACAGAGAACAATTTCAAAAAATACAATATAAAACAAATTTCTTGATTACATACATGTATAAGCAATTAAAAGGCGTTCTGCTAAAAGAATGGTATAACATTCTATTGGTAATTATTTAAGCTTTGCTTATGGCCTTCTTCCAAACATGGATAAAATCTGTTTTAAAAATAAATGGTGGACTAATCTCTTAATAAAATAAGTAATACATTTTCTAGGTGTTCACGTTACTTTGTCTATCCCCTGCTTATATCGAAACGTACGTGTATTCTTTCCGAATCATGAATACTAAACAGATCAAACTGACAATTTAAAGAAAACAACTGTTTGATGCTCGTAGAAGATAATAGACAACAGATCTTTAGCTGTTCGTGCGTAATTGGCTTTCCGTCGGCGGGCTCTGTCGGCGAGAGAATTATTAGCCGAAACGTTCCTTCTGTTCACTTCCCTCCAAGGGGCCTAAAAATTTCTCCGAAGAAAACCAGCCGTCCGTCCGTCCGTCCGTCCGTCCGTCCGAGCGAACGAAAGCGCGCGGCCCTTTTACCGTAGATTCCTGTGAGTGACGCAGATCGTAGGAATTCTTATCCCACGGTCGGAGGCAAGCGCCATAGGAGAGGAATCGGTCGTAGACAACGAGGGCGATGGTTTCACAGGACTTCGCGGTTTCGGACAGTGGCAAACGTGCCCCGCAGCGGCAGTTCCTTTTAGGTTCAAAAAGAGCCCGTTCAGGATGACTCAACCGGTCGTGCAACAAACCACAGCGATCTCCCCGCATAGAGAGAAACCTGCTACGTGCAGAGCACAGGATATTCGATTACCAGCACCAACCGGTGCTTTTTAGGAGATGGAACGAGATTAAGATCGAGAGCGAACGCATTCGATACCATCTGGATCGTTATAGTTTCGCAGAAAAATCTCTAACGCGGAAATTCAAAGGATTACTTTGACGATACATAGAGGATATCATGATGTATAATAAATTACTTTATTTGATGTCTGAATTTACCTTGAAGGTATAATATCAGTTTCAAAAATTTTTGCCATTTTTTTGTTTCTATTTCATTATTAAACAATTACAGTGTGACAAGTTTTAATCGGTAAATGTTATTAAAAGAATTAAATTTTCTTTTTGAGATTTTGTTCTTTTTCTTGATAAATAATAAAAAAAGAATTAAAAAATGTAGCATATTTTCAGTGGTTGATTTTCTATTTTTAGGATGAATTCAAACAGGAAATTAATACTTTTTATATCAAGCTATATTTTGCGTATATTACCAAAATGTTTTATAATTTTTTTAATATTTAAAAGAGAAATCTTCTAATATAAATTAAACGAATATCACTTTGTTTTATCGGAGCTGTTTGTTTGTAACTATGCAAATAGGATTTTTTCATGAAGTTTACTCTAAAAATCAAATTTTACAATGCAGCATGACATTTTCAATCTGACTTATTGTTAGTCAATCATGATAATTTTGCCATGGTAAAATGATCGGCGCGTTGTCTGTTCCTTAAATAAACAATATATAACACGTTTATCAATACAAGAAATGATAAGGCACGTAAAGTAGGAGATTCACTATTCAGAGATTCTAAACTAAATCCTATTATTAGAATAAACGTGTCTTTTTAAACGACGATAACATTAAATATACATATAATCATATAAAGATAAATTTTATATATAATTATGCATCCCATTATGTAAGAAAATTTAATTTTAAATTATAAAATTTTTGCATCAAAATATTTTATAATGTTTAATTTGAACGGTAGATGATGACCAAGTATGATCAAAACATTCTGTTAAGATTGTTCTAAATTAATCAAGTAAACCGTTTTATTTCAAGATCTTATAAACTTAGCTCGTTTTATTTGGTCTAAAGATTCCGCGTTTACTGATTATTTTGTAAATACATATAATTTTATTATTATTATTTTGCTTGGTAACTTTTATTAAGCAGTTTATAGCACAAGACATTTGTCTTGTATATTTCAAAAATGCCTGTCGTTACTTCATAACATTTAATAAGTTGCCAAGTTTTCTCGATCACAAGCTTATCACACATGGCAAAATTTATAGTAAATTTTTTCGTAAAATCTAACGAAAAATCTCTCTATGTAATATTGGTCAGTGGCTCGTCTCTTCATTCTCGAATCTTCATACATATTATTTGATCGCATGTACTCGTCGCTTTCATTCGCCCACGTTGTCATCGCGTGTACCGTTGCAAAATCGGATAACGTATAGATTAATTTAACCGATTCAACTCTCACATCGTTACTCGTTTGAGAAAAGTCGACGCCGGACGATAAGCCCGGCTCGTCCAGGTATAAATATTGTTCTCAAAGATCGTCGTAACTGGCTGTCACCTGTCAATGCCTTTTGCAATTGGTCAGGTAGCGGTGGGTTACACGAGCTTCGCGTGAGATAAGAGCTGATGAAATTTCTGCAGCGAGTTCCAGGACTACACGATACATGCATTCGTGCGTGCGTACGCACCGTAGCAAAAACGCCGGTGCGATTTCGAAGTGCTCAGCAGTCCTCGCCCTGTGAGGGCGTAAATTAATTCTTCGCGAAAATTGGCTCTCGCAACCGGCTGGTGCAATGACGCGCAGGATGCGCTGCCGCCACCACTGGTTTGTCATGATGGTCGGCCAACGGAATAAATGACTGCGCCCGACGTACGAAAGTAAATTATAAAATATGCGCTGTAAGCGCGTCGCTCGTGATTGCACCTCGTGATTAATGGACGCGACGTAATTGCGCCCGCCGCCGTGTATAGCAAATAATTCAAGTGCCGAAACTTCTCCGACTATTAAACGCTCCACTGCGAGAATTACTATTTGCCAGTGGCTACGACGACACGTCAACGTGGAGATAATTATAATAAATAATTCGAGACGCGAGTTTCGATAGCGCTGAAATAGTCGTCACGCAGATGCGCTCACTGCGCCTTACAGGAATTTTTTTAGTTCTCTGGAAAATCTGTTTTGCATTATATCTATAATAGAATAAGTTGGGTCGAATCAATGCTACACCGACAGAAAGATATGTAAATATTTATTTGTGAGATGTAAATTTGTTTCACTGAAAAAAATCTTATTTAAATACGACGAAATAAAAAACGTTATTTTTAGCAAATAAACTAATTAATAAGAAAAATGGATCATATTTTACTGAAATTTGACTATATATTTTACAAAAATGTATATTACAATCACATTTTTTAATTGTATTATTGAATTTATTATAAATTTATTATTAAAGTTTTAACCAGTAAATATCGAAGAAAATTTAAGTAACATTTGCTTGCTAATATTTCGACTTTTTGTCAGTGTATACTTACATTGAGAAAAAAGTCGAAACATTAACAGGTAAGTGCTTCTTGCAATGTTTTTTTTTGATACTTCTTAGTTTAAAAAAAATTTAATTGTTGCAAAATATACGTTTTTGAAAATATCTTATTTGTCTTATTAATTGGTTTATTTCTAACATTAATAAAAAAAATAAAATAAATTTTTACTTTAAGCTCTCAAAAATTAATAATTATTATTGGATATGAAATAATTAACCATTTAAATGTAATTACCGTTTGATTATATTAACCGAACATTTAAGTAAAATTATTCACCAAAGTTTTAAGTAAGTGGTAAAAAGTCGCATAATAGGTGAGATGCTGACAGCGCCAGAAAGAAATGTTATTATTATTATTGTTATATTTTTTATTATTATATTATGTTATATCTAAATTTAAACTAGTTAAACATCTAAGTGATAGAAGAATTAAAAAAAATAAACTTTAAAACTTTTATTTATTTTTTCTAAAACGAGGTTTCTAATCCTGCACTTCTTTATTTTATTTTTTAATATTGTTTATTATTAAAATATGTAAAATATAACAGACAAAAAATATTTGAATATAAATAATACCTTATAACAAAATTATGAAATTTTTGTCATAACACATATAAAATATTAAATTCAAAATAACATAAATAGCAAACTAAAAATTACAGAGAATTATTTTAAATTATTTCAAATATAATTTTATAATTTATAAATTACCCATTACCAAGAGAAGTAATTGCAACATTTGGGAAAACCGCATACAGCACTCAACTGTACCGCAGCACATTTGCTCTATTATTTTTTCACTAATTTAATCTAAATCTTATTACCATTTCAATCTGTCAAGTAATCAGTAATAAGAAGATAATAAGTCGATGAGTTCTGGTGTCAACCTAAAAGTATGAAATATTTAAGAAAATTATGCCTGGGGTGCTAGAAGCATCCAACCTACCCACTTAAAGATTAATAACCATCATCTAGGCTTGATTATGATTATCAGACTTTTTCAGTATACGGCGGATTACATAAAAACCGTTCGTTGGACTTTCTCTCTTTCAGAAGTCCGTGAAACGTGTGGTCATGCATCGCGCGATGCGATCGCAACGCGTACACACATTAAGTGCGTACGACTATTGAGAGAAGTGAGACGCGTACATCGTTCGAACTCGCGCAAATAGTTAGCCGGGGGGAGGGCAAACGATCGCTTTGCCGAGAGGAACAAGCGTTCGCATTTACACGGTCGTATCGATTACATTAATTAAATAAAGACCGGCCTGGTATCAGCGCCACGTTTCGGCCCGGGGCATATATATCGACTGGCGCGTTTATTGCGGCAGAGGCGATTCGCGCGCGGTTCTCGCCATAAGTCTGCGGTCGCTATCGATACTCCGATCACGTATACCCATCCACTTTAGCCCCCGAATACTTTGGTTCTGAACACTATTGCCCGCGTTCTCGATTTGCGCACACTTACGTGGCTCAAACGTGTATACACACTTATGGAGAACGTACATATCTCTCCGCGCCATTCCTCTCAGACGCGGAATCGTCGTTCGGCCCGCACTGGGGACAATGTTTACGAGTCGGGAACGATCGACCTCCTTCGATTAAGACTGTCGCGATTTCGCCGCGTAATTAACACGTCGATCGAGCGCAGGTCGCCTGATCTCGTTCGATCTTTGCGAGACAGGCGCTTGCTTTCGTTGTACAACACGTTCAACGTGCGAACAAGCGTGCGTGGTCCGATCGATGGATCGTTTTCATAACGCCCCACGGGCTCTTCGTACATCGCGAAGAGTGCCCACTTTCGAAAATGGCGGGCCGATATCGGCACTTGAGAAAACAGCTATTTGCTTTACGGATACACCTTGATTATCGATAGTCGAGCCGCGACTATCGAGGAAGCGGGAGGAGATGAATGCATACGCGCGCACAAGGCGTCCCAGATCGGCCGGATGTGGCCTTTCAATCATAGATACATACTGGAGAACAAACAAAAAGGACGGCAGTTGTTTTAATAGACAGGCATTGATAGTCACGGAACTGTTCATTGTTGATGAATGTAGGCTGCGGACGAATTATGCCTCGAAAGTACAAATAACAATCTTTTATTTTTACCTTTAATTGGACTTTGCTCGAACTCATTCAATACTCAACTTTCCCAATATCTAGCATTAAGAATGAAAGAGATGCTCTAAGAAATGGTCACCTTGTTTAAAACTTTGATGTGATGAAATCGACAATAAATTTATCGCGAGGCTTTCTGCTCAAGACCTTTGATGTGCCTGTTGTAAGATACATTGTGTATCGCGTGAAAGAAAGTACGAGAGGAGAGAAGAGGTATATATAGTAGAGAGAGGAAGATTGGCGGTTTGAAATAGACATCGTGCTGCCTCGCAGGTTGATATAAGCACTCGGCGTTTCCGCAGGATACGATTCGCAGCATGTGAATAACCGTTATACGGCACAACTCGCCGCCGTGTATCGACCAACGTTCAATTATTTGAACATCCCAGCGGCTGAAATAATAGTACCCCACGGGTGTGCGTCTACGCAAAGCCCATGCACCGATTCTTCGTCATTCCCACATAGCGATGTCTAATTATCTGTTACTGGGACTCGCCGGTCTGCGATCGGCACCTCGAACTCCGTAGGAATTCCGGAGGTGTAGTATGTACATCGCAGGATGAACGCAGGATGCGAAAGCATTCGCGAAACCATCTCGATTGAGAATAACAAGAGCACCGGGAGGAGGATGAAGATTTATTCAGAAAAAAATGTGAAAGTGTATCACTTTACCGGTGAACTACACTCCGAATTTAATGTCAGTGGCACACGAGTCGCGTTCTTATTATATCGCGAATCCAGTTTATCAGCAATTCTCTAATTTGCGAATACGTACGAATTCATGTTAGAGGTATGATATGTTAAAATATAGGATACTCTTCAACTACCGTTTAATAGTTTAATAGCGTACACGAGATATTGGTTGAGATCGAAAATCCTGATATGAAAATGTCGAAGCAATAACTTTCCCGTTATAATCGATCAAAGTTGGCGAAAGATATTGCATAGACTTCACGAACTTAAATTTGTAGCTACGCTAATACATACATTGATCTATCACATGCTATTGATTTTCATATCTCAGGTAATATTGCTTCATATTACTATTTAATAGATTTTATCTTTTGGCTTCTTATGTACAACGCACATTATAACAATCAGTTGCTACTGTGACAAGTTGATTAATAATAGAAAATATGAAATACAAATTGTTTGTCCTTTACTGAATATTATTGTGGTTAGCTATGGAATGGTTAAACTTATTGTTAGAATTTGTATAGACCAGATTCCGATAACATAGATCTGCAAATTTTGTTGTTTCAGAATTATAAGTGATTTCTTACGTAATTTTGTGCGCTGGCCACCAAAATTGCCTACATTTTTTAGATAAATAAAGTAAAATAACGATTTTAACCATATTCATAAAAATATTACAGAGAAAACAATTATTTCCAATAGTAGAACATATGACAAATTATTTTCAATATTTTTCTTTCACATAATACTATTCTTTTGCTTTAAAATTAATTTTTGTTTGTCGAGCACAATGTTTTTGTCGAGCACAGGAATATAAAATACACACACACACACACGTACATGCGTCTTTTCTGTAAGCTTAAAGTCAAAGTTAAAACTCATTTTGATTTTTCATGTTAAGTGGCATTCTCATATTTTAATAAATTAAAACAAAAATAAATTAAAATAAAAATTAAATTTTAATTATTTAAAATTTACATTTAGTATTTTATTATAATAAATTTTATTATAATCCGCTATTTTGAGTTTCGTAAATCTGACAGATTTAAAACCTTCAAAATTCTTTCTAATATATTTATTTTATTTGCTTAATTTCTTTAGTTTTTTAAAGGGTTATCTTTCTATACTTTTTAAAATTCATAACTTTTAACTGATATATCTCAGCGAAAAAAATTACACTTTGGCAAACAAAAATTTATTTTAAAGGAAAAGAATAATACTATATGAAACCATCGGTTAAAATATTGAAAATAATTTTTTTCTCCGTAATGTTTTTATGAATGTAGCCAAAATGATCATTTTTGGGCAATTTTATACCATTTATCTTAAAAATCTGACGTGATGGGCAATTTCTGCGGTCAGATTTGTATTCAGCGCACGAAATTACGTAAGAAACCACTTATAATTCTCAAACAACTTTTAACATCCTTAATTTCGCAGGCTTCTGTAATCGGATTAAACTTTCAACTTTAAATCTTAAAAATTTATCCGGTAAAAGCAGACCAACTTATAAAGGCCTTTTTCATTGATTTCAATTGATTTCTTTTTTTTTAATGTGCACTTTCTGTTCCTTTTTTATTTTGTTTTGTTTTTATTTTTTAATTTTGTATTTTTACATTTATTCTTATATTTTGTAATTTTATAATTTATATTTTTATTTTATTTCATAATTTTTTGTATAATTTGTACAGAGCAATTATATTAGAATATAATTAAGCAACATTTTTATTACTTATCGATTTTAATAACACAGCTAAAAAAGTTCCATAAAACTTGAACAAAGTAAAGTTAAATAAATTTATTTAAAATAAATAAATTTTTTATTAATAAATTTGTGTATTTGATTTCTCAAATGCAAGAAAAAGTAAATAATGCACTCAGCTAAATTATCGAGGAAAAACATGAGAAAAGACAGATATTGCTTCGTGCAAGCTAACGAGTAAATAAGATAAATTGCGATTGAAAATTTACGAATGTGATTAAATTGGACGGTGATATTTCAAACTCGATTGCAATACACGTAACTTCGATAACACATGTCCGATGCATCGAGTCCTTCGCAATTATTAATATTATTGCTTTATGCAACGGTGAATGTAGTTCGAAGGACGCTGAACGTTTTTTTCCATCATGTGTACTTATATATAATTTCAATATTAAACAAATGATCGATTGCACATACAACATCTAATGTTTTTTATCTTTACTTTTTAAAAATAGATTTTAAAAAGTCACAAGAAATTGCAAGTATTATTACCGCGTGAAGGATAATTGGCTCGATAATTTAATCAAATCAAGGCCCTTTTGTTTGATCGAATGTAGAATAACATCCAACGCAGAGAAGAATAATCTTTAAGATGAAAAAAATCGAAGAAGCAAATTCTCAATGTGCTTTGTTTTTATTGGTTTCCATTGAGACAAGTTCATCCATTGAGATAAGTAAGTTAAGTGACCTGTCGAACACTAGAACACCCTACAGAAGAAAATAAATCCTGGGCATTTGAAGATACTATTGGTAATTTCAACAGTAAGTCAACAACAGTTACAGTTTTTTGAAACTTTATATGCAAATATTATGCAAATCCCGAACATATTCGCGAAAAGTTAAATTGATACTCAATACCGTGTTTCAATATACGAGCGTTAAATTGGCACAAAAAATTATAATTTTCCAATTATTAAGAAACATATTTCTTATAGAAAAATAACACATGGATAGGAGTGAACTTCACAGAAAGGTGATTACAAAGCATATCATGTTTACCTTGGATTTTATGTCATTTTAATATCGATTGGTTTTTTATCGAGTTCTTAGTTTTTTTTTTATTTTATGTAAATTATATATCTGATAATATTTCATCACTTGAAATTATTCTGTCTATACATTTTTATTATTTCACTAATGTTTTTAATTTAATAACATAACAATTTTTTTGCTGTTGAAAGACTTCATGTACTATAGTCGAAACGTACAGTATTTTTATCGACTTTATGATTAAAAATTAAGTTGTAATATTTAATAAATTAATTTGATTATCTAGCAACGGGTCTAATTCGTTGTCAGCTTTTACCACTTTATACCATTTCATTAATTTGATGTTTCAACTGTGAAAATATATAAGAGATATATATAATTTATTGCTTATATTACTGCTTCTGAAAACCGGCAAGAAAATGTGAATTTAATATCGAGGAATTCTCAGCTTTCAACGGACACTAAACTAGACATCACAAATGGGTATCATGGGTTTCTCAAAAAGTGAGAAAAATAACTCTCTATGTTGAAGATCGTTTAGACTCCCCGCCGGTATAACCCATGCATTCACTAGCATCCACCTGTCAAGGGACCACGATAGGGCTCCATCGACAGTGATCACGCTCAAGAAGAAAGAAAAATTCAATAGAATTTACGATACATTTTGCCAAAAACGAGACAGAAAAATTTCATTTTCCAAACTATAATATTTTTAGCTATGGCGATAATACAAATTACGAATTTTATAATAATTTTATCAAATATTAGAATAAAAAAACAAATTTTACGAGCGACAAGTTATATTTAGTTGTTAACTTAGAATTGTATTTTTAAATTTTATTTAAATCTGGTTAAAATTTTTTAATAACCCTTTATTTCAAAAAATTTATTACTAATTCTTTGGTGTATGACTCTTTGAAATATAAATTGCTATTTAACTTTTGAAGATTTTTAAAACAAATATTTTAAAAGGAAAAATTCAATAAACCTTAGATTGTTTGTTACATAAATGTAGTTTGTTATATAAATGTTACATAATTTTAATAAATGGCAATTGCCCCTGACGCTAATTACATAATTTAATATATAATTTTCTAATTTTCTTGTAAGAAAAATTGTGCTGTGAATGGCTGTGGTCAATTGCAATATATCCAAACTGGTAATGTTCCCAATTTTGATGTCACGATTAATTACTTTAATAAAATTTAATTAAAAATAAATTATGTTACTACCATATTATTAAATAGACAAGAAATACTAATTGTGTTATTTATAATTTTTATTGAAATTTTTTAATGTTTGTAATTTTCTGAATATAATAAATTTGTTCAAAGTTTAGGCTAAAATAGCAAAGTATAAAAACAATTATAATTATTATAACTATATATCTTTTATTAAATAAATTACCTGGAATATGTAAATAAATTATCTGGAATATGTTATACCATTTGAATATTTATTTATATTTGTAATACATTTATATTAAAAAAAACTTTAAATAATACAGTAATAGTTTTCATGTACAATTTACTTTATATTTAATCCTGAAAAAATAAAAATGAAAGAAGATAAAAGAAATTCAATACTTTTACTATAACAAATATTAATTATTTTTTTCTAGATTTTACTTGAATTTGTTTAATTAATTTATTTGTTTTAATTAATTTATTTTTAAATATTTATTTATTTCAAATATTTTTTTATTTCTTTATTTAAATTTTTTTTACTTTTTATATATTTTATATGAATATTTTAATATTTTACATAACATGAATAAAATATATAAATGTCTCTACTTTTTATTTTTATGCCTGTAAATTCCAGAAGACAATTACCTAAAAATTTGAAATTAAAGAGATATCAATATTTTGTTTTATTATCGTAGCTCTAGAGTATTGTTTTATTTTTGTTTTTATTTTACAATGTCTAATTAAACGGTAAATTGAATATTTTATTTTTATATTTAACTTTTTCGCAAAAATACATTATTTTATTATTTTTGTGTCATCTTATGATTAATATGTTTCTAATTGTTATTATTATTTTTTTTTAGAGAAACCTACTCGTATATAAAGCATGTGCGTGCGAGTTTACCTTAATATGCACAATCAATAAATCATACAGTAAATCATACAAGAAAAATGCATATCAATCAATAAATATACTTCCTGGATTAAACATTCATTCTAATCTGTTCTAGCAGATCCATTTCAAGGTAACAGATCTGTGGGATGTCATACATTTTTACGTTGTTAGATTGATGCATATATGCATCCAGATGCATATGCATGTCTGATATAATTGTCACAGATTCGTTATAAAAAAAGTTTATTCATCACTCATCGATATGCAACTGAGTTATCTGTTATATCAATTACGTTGACTCTGTAAGACGTAAATATACTCAACACAAAATTTACATTTGATCATAAAATGTCATAAAGACGTTTAAAAGACATCTCAAAGACATATTTTCAAATGCAGTCTTAAAGGTATCTTAAAACATCTTATGATTTGATTTTAGATTTTGTGTTATCCGGGTAAAATACAAATTATAGCAATTAATATTTTAATTATCCGGCTCTTTCTTTTTCTCTTACAAGTTGTATAAAGAAATGATATTGGCTCCTTCAGCCGTCAAAGAAGCTTGCAGGAACTCGGCTAGACAAAACATAAACTAATGCTTGGCTCTCTTTGTCAGCCGTCGAAAGGTTTCATGATCCGATATCAATATCTTGCGGCGGCGTCTTTAAAATATACGCAGAGAGGAAATGTGTATACGTGCGTGCGTTATTCATTACTCATCCTATATATATTTATGCATGTAAGCTTATTATCTTTTAAAAATTCTGCATCCCGAGAGGGATAAGATTATAATTTTAATAAATTGATAATTTTTTTCGATTTAATAATACTATGATTTCGCGAGGCTTTATTTAACGCTGTAACGTAACACGGAAAAAAATAGATCGAGTGATATAGCAAAGTTATAGCTTGTTGCACAAACACATTCATAAAACTGATTTGATGATAAAGCTTTTTTCTCGTGAACCTAATCTAACCAATTTAAGTCACGTAATTTTGCGAAAAAGTAGATGAAACGTTAATAAACATGATCCATGTAATGAATCATCACGCACGACTCTCTGGCTATTTAATCCTCAATTTAGAAACTGCACCAGATAAATTACATTTAAATTAATGAGAAATGCAAAGCGCAATGTACAGTTGCATCTAAATTTGAATAATTTAGATCGTTTAAATCGATGAGAAATCCAATATATTTGAATCGAATCTGATTAAAGAGATAATAATCTCTCACACTAATAATGAAGCAGTTTTTAAGATTCTTATTTTCAATCGCGTTAATCATACTTCGAAATCAATTAAGCAAAATATATTTCGGTTAATAATAATCGGCGTCTCGAATCGTTAATCTCGCGGAATATTAACAGGTTATTGAAACAATAGTAAAATATGATGCTGTCCAATACCGTTTATGATCGCGTCTCGATGAGTAACGCGACGGTACGCACAACAACTTCGCACTGTGACTTACTTACCCAAGTGTTGGCGCGTAAATGATAGGGCGGTAACGTTGCATACGCAACAGCGCGCTGTACATACACCGCACGGCAAGGCCAACTGACTTCGTTGTCACATAAACCACGACTAAGATACTTAACGTTTTCCAAAATAAATTTATGACGAGTATTCTGCTCTTTGCGTAATAATTGCTCTTTCGCAATAATTTCGATTAACTGGCCGCTATAGCGTATTAAACTTAATGTAAAGAATAAGATTTATCTTCATTTGCGTCGTAAAAGTATTTCCATAAAATTATTATTGCTTTTGTGAATTATCTGAATACTTTGAGTGCTTATTACTTAAAAAAATTATTAATATAAAAGCTTTGATTTTGATTGATCTAGATATTAAATTTTTGTTGTGTATAAGTAAAATTCTATATTTATTTGATACACAAAATTAATGACACTGGAGTATAACAGCATAATATAGCATTTATCAATGACGTATATACATTGCTGTATAATATTTAAGGAAGACCACCGGTCTTGACACGCAATCAACCACTATATATACAGTGTCAGTCATACATAAATTCATATTCCGGTACGCCTACCTGTCAACTGTTCGTGTGTGTCTCGATTATGCGTCCATCTGGAGTATTGTTGAAGAATCCATGATGCCGGAGGTCCAAATGTGTTCCTCACGCCGGTAGTTTTGAGACGTCGGACGTCTAATCAAGCAAATATTGATCGCGCGGCACGACTAAACACACATAACGGAATTGTAATAAAAAATTGGAGTAATACTAGTACAATATATCGTGCGCGAAGCAAGACATCCGCGATCCGTTAGACCGCGATCCGTTAGAAGTTGAAGAACAATAAAAACATTTTTCGACACTTTTATTACAGGCGGCGGTTCACTCGTCGTGAAAAATGAAGACGTCAACGCGGTAGAGCAGTATGGCGCAGAAAAATATTTCAAAATGTCGACGTCGGTATCAAAGAGCGTTTAAGACTGCTTAATTCTCCTCACTCGGAGACGGTAACGGCAGCTGCTGCTGCGGCAGATACGCTGCGCAGAAAACGCTGACAACCCTTTACTAATGTTCGCAATTCCTTATTCCGCGGGGATCATTTATAAAACGCCACGAGCTGCTTGTCCACCGAGATCCCGGGATAATTTGTTTGGAATTTGGTCTGGAGATTACAGAAAGTGTAACGCCTTGATTAATACTGCGACGAGATTCGAGAGGTGAATCGAGACTGGATTATGAAGAGTTCTCGCGGGCGAACATCGATTATGCACGCTTGATTTGTCTGTCTCTCTCTCCGCTTTCTCCTCTCTCCTGTTCCTCTTTAGCCGTAATTCGGTTCCGTTGTCAAGCTGAAGACTACATTACGATCTTCGCGAGGAAGTCAGATTCCATTGAAAAATTGGTTGTATTTCTTTTAACTTTTTGTGTTCAAAAAAATAGATGTAGCCGCTAAAACGATTTTCTTCAAAGAGTACAGAAAATAATACGATACAGTGCAGAACACGGAGAGTGGAATTTCTCTAGCGTCGGAAAATTACTGTAATTTTAATACAGATGATATGCCATTTCATCGATATCCGTTTAGAAGATCGTTCGACTTGCGATCGTGGGCTCGTGGACTCTCCTACGCAGCGTATACTTTATGGCCCGGAAAATTGAAATTTTACTCCGGTATAACATTACGGAAGTACGGTGCTACATTTGAAAATTGTTACGCGCTGTTCGTTGGACCATTAAACATAGTACAAGGCAAGTCAATTAAAGGAATTTCCTATCCGACTTATTTTCGATCCGCTGGAGAAATAATTCGGCTCAAATTCGACGTGAAAAAAAGAGAGCCAATATTTTCGCTTCCGCGCAGCGCTTGAATAATTTCTGCAAAAATCTCGACAGAATGATATTCTCTCACGTTGCTAAAAACTTCAGGAATCCTTAGAACCGGTTATTGAAATATCTATATCTCCCTTTTTATTAAACCCTTTAGGCATATGCACATATAAATATATATGCGTGGAAAGGAAAAGAGATAGAGAGAGGGAGAGAGCGAAAGAGAAAAAGCTTTTGTGAATCTTGCAATGTGCGGTAGGTGGGTGGACGAGTCTCAGGCGCACGATATCCACTTAAAAAGCCCAGTCCTGATCGTCTCGCGAATAAGCGCGCCTCTGTGAATAGCCTTTTCTACCTTCTCAGGAATTTAAAGATGCAAAACCGCTTCTGTGCACAGACATTCGTGCACTTACTCCGAGCCGCTATACTTCGTAACAAATAAAGTGCACGGTCTCGGCAACAACGGCAGATTGTAAGCAGACACCTAATTCAGAATTAGCTTTGCGCCTCCGGGTTTCTTTGTAATCCGAACTCTCCGGGTAGGCTCTTTGAAACGCTTCGTATCGTGTATGTCGCTTCGTATATTCCCGGCGGAAAGGTAAATTCTCTATCTGGATAATCCGTCGAAAAATCGACGGTATTCTCGATTAGATGGGTTAAATTTACCATATTAAATTAGTGTATGTATTATCAAAGTAATCTTACGCTGTTAAATATTAAAAAATCGAATTTAAATAAATTCTTTGAATCAAATAACATTTTGTTATTTTTTAACTTTCATGTGTGTATCAAAACTTATTATTTTAGTATCATAAAATGTATGAAAGCAACTACGTCTAATCAAACTATTTCTAATTGAATTGCTTAGTTTCAAAGTCAGTATTCATATTAACGTATACATATAGTGCTAATAAACTAAATTTAAGTAAAATATAATATACTTTTCTTAATTTAATTTAATTTAATTGTTTTAAATTATATCAAGTACATATTCAGTAGGAACAATGGCAGAATGATTAACCTAAAAGTAATCATATGCTCTCTAAACCTGATTCAGTGAAATCTTACTGATTTGCAGTGCTATACTTATAACTATAATCATCAGTGATTATTCACTGTCTTTCAGTGATTCCAATTGAAAGAGGGAGCTACTCTCACTGACCGGAATCAGTGTAGTATGACTGAAAAAAGTTCATGAGTCACTGATTAATATAGTAGTAAGTACAGCACTGAAATCAAACTACTTCCTGTCATTCAGTGAATAATACACTGATTCTAATTTAAGAGAAAGTTTGATATTTTTTTATATCCCAGCGTCTAAAAAATCATGCCACTTTGCACATGCAAATTTTTTTAACGATCCGAAACCTATATCTATCTTCAATTGAAGATATGTAATTAATATTATAATAATAACTTTAACCGAAGTGTACAAATCTACTTACGTGATCGTTTACGAGAAAAATGTGTGTATGTTAAATTTATTTCAAATTTAATTTATTATTGCCTTAGATGCATATGTTAATGTGAATATTAATATAAATGCTAAAAACTTTAAAATTAAGCAATTATCCACGAAATTGGTAAATTAAATATGATTGTTTCTTTAACCATATGTTTTGTATTAAACTTATAATAAACTTCAACACATACATAAAAAAATAGGTAACTATTCTCGGATTAAAAAATAACTTTAACAGTAAAATTTAACAATAAAATTCGTACGAATTTTGCATCTTTCGCGTAGCTTATTTAAGTTTTCGATAATGCAGTTCGGTGACTGAAGTATATCTAATGTTCCTAAGTATCACGACTTATATTGTGCGGCAAATGTGACAGAAGCACCAGAAGAGCGATACGAAAGAGAGCGAGAGACCGGACGGAACGGGGCCACCCCGCGGGCCGCTATTCCGGCGAGTATTGAAATATTTCCGACGGAATTCCCATAAAGCGCGGTTGGGATACGAATGAATGAACGGTCTGAATCACCCTCTCCCGCCATCGTCGCTGGGGATTCATAATTCTTTCGGGAAACTTTTTACTGTCATTTTCCACCTGCCGACCGCCATTCTCACCTGAAATAAAGGCCGCCGCGGCTATTGTTCGTCGCCATCGAAACGCTTTATCGATCCTCCGATGCAGACCGGCAGCGCTTCATCGATAGATCAACCTTCGCCACTTATGTCCGCTCGTGTATCGGCGTCAAGTGTGCGAGCCCGCGCGCAACAAAATCTGCACGACGTTCCGTATTTACTATACGTTAGCACGCGGCGGCGACGACGACGACGGTTCGCGCGAAGTAATTTGTCAGCACGATGACAAGAGACAGAAAGAGAGAGAGAGAGAGAGAGAGACTCCTCGCTTGCGAGTGTCTCGTCCGGGCTCGCAGCGCGCAAAGTTAGGCCGGCGTCACGAAGCTGTAACTTTTCCGGACTCCGATGTACCTCGGACGCTCTTTTCCCGTTGCGCGAAGAAGGTCGCGTCCCAGTTTCCGCGAGAGTAACGAGCGCGCTCGAAAAAGAGCCTCGTTAATTTATTCAAAAACGTAATCGAGTTTCCGGGGAAACGAAGTTCGGCGACTTGTTACACGGGGAATAGTTGCCCCGAACGAAGTTTCGAGCGAGTCCAGGTGATTCGTTTGGACTTTTTACATTTCTCAGAGAACTACTTGATATTACAGAGCGCCCGCGTCACCAGAAATAAATCGTAAAACGTAAACAGGATTGCAGCAGCCCGTGCGGCGCGGCGCGACGTGTCAGACCATATTTCCACTACGCGTTTAACGTGTTAAACCGCTGTCGCGTCGTTCGCGGTTTAGCCCGATCACTCATGATTGTACATACATCCGTACAGAAATTACGGGACTGTTACGCGTTGATCCGAAAAAGATTTTCGCGTTATCGTTCCTAAATCTCTACAAACGGTATCCCTAATCCGAACTGCGAATACAACTGCGACCATCGCCAATTTATTTGACGATACCTCGTAGACAGACTGAGCCTTGAATTTTTATCGGATTCCGCTGCGGTCTCGTTCGATGATTGCAGTTTTAATTAATGCGCCATACGGCATCTGTCAGCGAAACAACTGTCCAACAACTGTGCGTGCCGCCGTAGTGAACGGTGCGAGCGGTGCTGGCCACGATTACGATAATCGCGTTGATTGTTTACAAGCTGAATTCCGAACGCGGCAGAAATTAATTCGATTTGAAATCGGAAGACCCGCAAATTGCGCGCGGGCAAAAAATACGCGTGATTGTTAAACGAGCGAAACATCCGGCGCCGTAAAATGAACAATAATGTAATCAGTGTGCGAGAATCGAACGAAAAATACGACCGATCTGCCGAATATGCGTCACGTGTTTTGCAAACAGAAAGATTGGAAATTCCAGGCGTAAAATGACCGATGCAGCAATTATCGATTTGCATACGCGGTGCGGCGGAGCACGAGGACCGATTTCTCACTCGTTCTTGAACTGCTTTTTTAGGTCGCATTAGTTATTAACCACTCGTCAGAGTGCACTCCGATAATTTTCCATCTTCTATTTTACGACACCTTCTCTCGAATGTTAAAAACAAATTTTCCTCGTTAAATCGAAATTTCCTCGTTAATGCCGGAACCGCGAATGCAAGTATCGTGATTGCGTATGAATATCTACGTGATCTTTATAGCGAGAGCCGTGTGCCTCGGTACACGCAGGATGTTAGTTCGTCTGATTTCACCGAGAATATTCCCGTATTCGTCGGCAAGTAATATTCTCATCACGAGGAGTCCGCGATGTAATTTTCCCGTATGATTTATGGCGGCTATAATGACCGAAGGAAGGTCATGATCCCGACGAGATCTTCTGGAATCGATCGAAGTCTGACGCAAGCCGTACTTTCGGATTAACGCAAACTAGGAAACCATATGTTATTTATTTCCTTTCAAACCAAAGTTATTTTTGATATTGAGCGTCTTTCGCAAATTTGTTCAATCTTGAAGATTTCATCGATTTTCATTCAATGATCACTTGTCTCGGTCATTTTTGAGAAACAACTTAAGTGAAAAAAAATGCCATTTTTAGAGAATTATAAAACTATCTTATAAACATAATATTTTCATCAAATTGAAACATGTAATTTTTACAACTTATTTAAAAAAAGAGAATTTATTTAATTTTGAAAATGTTGGCTTGTGACGTTGCAATGAAATGAGTACTTTCGAATAAAATAAATTTTCTAATTAGAAAATTCTTATAGCAGACTTTTCTACAGAAATGTTATAAAATAACAGATTATATCTTAAGAAAGATATTTAACTTTTATTATTGAAGAATAATTTATAAAAAAGGGTAACCCCCTCCCCATTAAATTTCATTATACTAAATACATTATTGAGCGTAATTTTACAGAGAGTAATAAAACGTAAGTTAAAAGAAGACAGTCACTAATTTATGGTGTTTCTCATATGAATGGCAGTTTTGTAGACCTGGTATTTAAGAAAAGAATGCTTGACTAATGTGTTTGAAGGAACTTTGCGTATCTGTCTTCTGTAATATCTCAATTTCATATGTAAAAATTGACGTATGTTTTTCAAATGCGACCGATTCAGTTAATCTCGCGATTCACGGCCACTCGGCAGCTCAGTGTTCTATCCGGCACGTCGTTCCGCGTGCGTACTCGACAAAAGGCCAATCTCATCTTTAAAGTCGCTGTAAATCATACGGGACGAGGTAACAATCCACCTCGCGTGCTCGTTAACGCGCGCGCGCGCGCAAGGTATTCGCGGCCGAAGTAAACGTGCTCGCGCTCGAGAGAAACAGCTCCGTCTAGGACGGCGTCTGCCACACCGCGCGTTTAGCCTCACGGCGTCAGGTATTTCGCTACCGCTTACCTGTCCGGCCAGTTTTTGTCGGCCAGGTAGGTAAGTTCGTTCGAGCTCCGCGTGAACGGACTAGCGCCGCGTTACCTAGCTCGAGTTGAGATTGAATTCATCGGGCGTCGGCGTTGATCGGGAAACGATGGACGCGACACCGAGGAGAGAGGTCGTTTACATTGACCGGCGGATATCCCGATCGAAGCTGATAACGAGGCCAATAGCCAGGCAAGATCTTACGGATTGGATGCGATCGGGCTGATTATAGCCGGTCGAAGGCGGCGGATTGGGAAACGAGATAATGCGCTCCGCGCACGATTTCCAACTACGTTGTTCCCTGGCGAACTGATTTTCACTTGTTGCTCTCGCGCGGCGTCTCTCTTTCGGGGATCACGTCAGGACGACGATCCTGGCGCATCGTACGTTGTGAACCCCCTGAAATCTCGTTCGGCACTTTCGGCATTTCGCGATCGTGCGCGAAATTTTTCCCTGCCTCGAGCGTATCTGCATATAGAGTGACAGGGCAAAATGAGTTTGCAAAATCAATTTTTTTTGTTAACAATCTGACGAGGCGCATGCGACGTCGCGATGCGAGAGACGAGGTTGCGATTTAATCGTCACTACTGCTTGAAACCCCGCGAAATTATGAAACGCCGAAGGTGAAATGCGGAATGGGTAGTCGTTTTCGCGCGCGTGTATGCACGCGTTCACGCGTGCGTGCGTGCCATGGTGCACGCTATACGCGCGTCCGTACACCTCGACGGCTGGTAGTTAATGGATGTTTAGAGGTTGATAGCCTTGAGTCCAGTATGGGCCACGGACTGGCTCTCTACCACGACTGATTCCTCGGCTACATCTTCCCTCTCTTGCTCGATCACTCTTCACCTCTTGGAAGCGTTGCTCTTTCCGTGTTACCCTCGTTCGTCCATCCATCTCTTCCTTCTCCGTCATTTCCACCGAGTTTCTCCCTCGTACTCCCGCGAGTCTTGATAGAAAAATTCTTGGCCTTCTATCGGGAGTCAAAAACAAATGACGCGAATGTTTCATTTAACTCGATAGTACTTGCATTCGACTGCCACAAATTGGGATCATTTAGAATATTTAGATCAAAATACATTTTCGTATATATCTAATGCATATTCAGTTAGTTAATGGGCAAAAATATTTCAATAAATTAAGAAAAGGTAAAAATCAACAAATTTTTGCATTCTATTTTTATAACGAAATTTTATTAAGTAAGGAAGTGTAAAATTTTAACAATTTGTTTTATGTCTTCCAATAGTAAAAGATAATCAAACTTATTAAAAAAATAATCGTATTATCATATGCATGAAATGTTTTATGCAAATATAAATATAATTATAATATTATATCTGCATTGAAATATTCTAATATAGATAATCTTTGTTCTCCTTTGTGTCGCCGATCGAACTCTTTCACGAAGTTGGAATTCCAATATTTTTTAAAAGAGAGAGTACATCCATTCTCTCAAGGAATCTTCCGTAGAGCCTGACATGGCATTAGAACACTTTAGTGAAAAAATGTCCAATAATATAAAGGATAATAAAAAAGATGAAGGAACTAAATAAGCTCGACAAGGTTTTTGGACCTACCACAACATTCTGTACAGGTTAACAATAAGCGCATTTATGTCGGCCTCTTCTGTGTCTATTCAGAAGAGAGTTTCAAATTCAGAAGAAGATTTTAAAGGAAAAAGTAAAGGAATAAAAAGGAATAAGAAGAGAGTATTATTGTCCAAAAATATAAATGGAAAACGGTAGTATGCTATGAAATGATTGAGGTACGAGTATTCAGATTAAACCTTTACGTCATACATTTTTCGAATCGCTAATTTCAACACATTTGTAATCAGCTACCCGAAGAGGTATGTAAAAATATGTAAAAAAAATGTAAAAAAAATGTAAGAAGCATGCAAAAATCGCAAAAGAACTAAATAGAGAAAGTGACATATAGGTCACTATGTCGCAAAGGGCTAACAATGTCTTATAGTTAATTATTTAAAAGTGACTATTCTAAGACAGTAATGATATCCTAAATCTTTTATAAAGTGCCCGTAAAAGACATTACATTATGGACGTGATGAGAGGAGGATTTTTCACACTTTTACTGAAGAAGATAAGTATTTTATCGTTATCCTATGATAAAGAGACATCCGTCCGCGCGTTGTAAAGTGTAACATCGTAAATCATTTAAGAGAGTAAATCCTGAACTTGATGCGCAACTACATTAAAAAATTCTTAAACAGTCTTCGCGTCGCGCGCGTCATATTTAGAAAAATGGAGTTACGAGAAATTCTCATTAAGGTGGCGATAAGTTTTGCGACATTAATGACGAGACGTCTTATGCATGTAAAGCCATTTAGTCGCGGCACGTAGCGCTTTCGAGTGGAGGAGGAATAAAAGGAGGAACTGCGCGAAGAACTTAAGGATATTAAGATAAAATCAATAGAAAAGTTAGTTTGTGGAGGAAGTGTTCGCGCGCGCGCGCGGGCAGCTTGAGAAAACTTCGCTCTTAATTAAGGTAATGGTGTCCGAGTGCACACAAATGTAACTGACTGCGAGGGCGAGATGCCGAGGATGGCTGGTGTACGGACGGTGGTGCGCCGATAAGACAAGACCCGGCGGGGGGTGTTGGAAGGAACAGAGGGACCAAGGAGCATTCTGTTTCCCTTTCTACGAGTTCCTGGTACATGGCCGGCTCCGTTAGCTCAGTCACTGGCAACTACCGGGGCAAACACAGAACTGGCTGCGGTCGTGCGTTTGTCTGACTATGGACGCAATTTAGAGCTGTCTAAAGTGCCACCTGCATCTTTGACACTGTGCGTAAATTTAAATGCTAACCTGACATCGTGAACGACGTTTCTTGGTGAAATCCTGAAACGTGATAGGTCAGGCGTAACGCATTTCACACCGAAAGACCGTTATAATAATGTAAATTTTTGCGCAAGCAGGTATGTGACGTCGTTTAATATGATTTATCGCACAGGCGAAATTTACGAGTCAATTAGAACGTATTCTAAAAATTTATGCTCTATAAACAATTCGCGGTAACTTGTCCTCGTTCAACGTTAAGTGTCTTGTTTAACATATGCTCACAATGATAATCGTATTATAATAAAATCCGTAGGAAATAATCATATATTCGAATGAGATTTATTAGTGTCTGATGACGCTCGTTGATGGACATTAGAAATATTAACTGTAAATTTCGACGCAGTTAAATCTATCACAAGAGCATTGCAAGAAAGTTTTAAAAATGTTTGTAGTGCTTTGAATAAAATACACCTTGCCAAAAAAGCCCATTTAATTTTACTTTTTAAAATTATTTATAGGGACATTGACATACATTGTATATATAAATAGAATGGAAATGTAAAAAAAATGTATTTTAATGTAATAATAACAATAATTTTATTGAGAATGCAAATAATTATACTGAATAAATAAATAAATGAAAATATATATACATATACTTATAATATACATATATGTATGAATGTATGTATGTATATGCATAAATACATATATTAATTGCAGACAAAAGGCGAGGTTGTAGCTTAATTTCTAATCTGAGTAATGTATTTAATACATCGTATTATAAATTAATATAATCAAAGTATGAATAAATAGCATATTATTTATATGATATAATAATTAATATAATTTAATAAATGTAAATACATTCTAATAATATATACATACATTTATAGCAATATATACATATATCAAAAAATAAAATTAATTAAGTAAGCCTTATTCAGCTCAAATACCTTACGCTCCGATCGATACGAACCTCGGTGTATTAAAAACAGAACAAAGCTTATACTTTCGTATGCGTTTCATGCACGATTACCCATTGTTATTCACGCCTGATTACCGAAAAACAGCACAATGCCTCCTCTCACCGAACAATTATTTATCGCTTTATGAAGCAATGGCGTTTGCTAAATGAATCGGCAATATTATCTCGCGATGATTTTAGTCCTCGCGTAATCTGCATATAATGAGCTGTTCAAAAAGATGATGGCAAAACTAGATAACATTTGCTCTTCTTGTGTTGTTTGAAAATATGAAACATATAACCCATTATTCCATTATCCCATTATATTTACGCGTTATTACGCGGTCAAGCGCGACACTTTACTGAGAGGAAAGTATTTGTGATTATCATTAAATGTTATTGAAGGGATTACGTGCTTTCTTGATGCTGAAAAATTACTGATTTTTGGGAATTCTTTTCTTTTGCATTAAGGCTTGCGAATTTTACATTTTTATAATTATCGAAAAGTTATAGCATTTGAAAAAAAGATCGATTTTGTTGAAAAATTTTTGGTCTTTAATGTTTATAAAAATTGTTATAATTAAAATTTTTTTTAAATGACGCAACACATTCATGGAAAATTGCAATTTACACAAAAAAACTTGTTTTATCGCAAAAGATTGTAAATTGTTAAAGCTGTCGCGTTAAGACCTTTGAAATGGTTTTGAAAAAAATACGTATTTAAAGTTTGACAAAGAAAATTCATATAAATAATTAAGATAAAAAAATTAATATTTATTTAAAATTTTAAAAAAATGTACTTCTAGAAAATTGAGAAAATATGTAATCTCTTAACGATTATGACTATAACTGAATTGATTTATTAACTATTTTAATTCCAGTTATCATGTATCCAGTTATCATTATTTTTATCATCAAGGTGTGCATAACTTATACTATGCATTAGTTCTCAATTTTCTTATCAATAGTTTTAGGTTTGCAAGCAGCATTATTACTAATACTTCGTTCGTTGATTGTGCAATTTCCAATTTTGGATTTTGTAACTTTCTGATGTAAAATTTTGTTTTATTATTATACACAACAAAAAATTATTATTATTGAAAATTTTTAATTATGGTAATAACCAAATTATACACAACAAAAAATTATTATTATTGAAAATTTTTAATTATGGTAATAACCAAATAAAACACCATAATTAATTTAACATCAATTTATATACACCAAAAAAAGAATTTGATAATAATAATCAAGCTGAGCTAATAGTTGTCAAGCTTTGGTGAAGTAATTTTAATTAAACATTCGAATCTCTGACCAAATAATTGACAATATTTAATGACTGTTTAATAAACGATTAGTTACTATATTGCTGATTGTTTGTTTACTATTAATGTAATTAATCATAAATATAACTGAATATTTGGTTATATTAAATATTTATTTAAAATTATTTCACCTAAAACTCTATTATTACGAAAATCTTTTTTTCAGTGTGCTCACAAATAATATTAAATGCTTCTCTTTCAGTATTGCGGATTTTGCAAGCGTGCAACAACCATAAAATACGATGAAACACGACGCAGCGAATCTCTCAAAAATTTTTCCTTCCGTCCGACAGTGCAGATTTATTCCTTTTATCGACGTGGCTCTCTTCGTGACACTGTACGGGGCTTACTTCGGCGCCCGATATATTTATAAAGTGCGCAACAATTTGTACGCGAGCTCTCCATTAAAACCGCTTCCATCCGCGTCGCGTTGAATATCGGCTGACAAAAACGCTCTCCCTTCATCGCCGCATCGACACGGATTAACGGCCGAGTATCCACTCGGCGAGTTTATCGGCACCTCCCTATTATCCGTGCGAACTGGAGCTCTCCTCTTTCGAAGTTCGCGCCGCCGCGTCAGACACATTTTTGCGCGATTTCGTACCCGAGTCTCCCGGTAAAACGCGCAAACGTTCCCGGATTTAAATCCCACCCGCGAATCGATTCCCCTTTTTTTGCGAGTGTCGCTCGTTGATTGCGGACGGCAAAATGCGTCGTAACGCGAGATCGGCCGTGGCCAGCCGGCCGGCCGGCCGGCCGGTGTGCGTGAAGAGAAGAGAGAGAGAGAGAAAGAGAGAGAGAGAGAAATGCGCGGTACCCGAACTTGCGTGTGTCGAGCGCAACGATGCATAACGCGGGGAGTTTTGCGTCGAGAGAGGGGTCGAAGCGCGGGGCGAGACGCCTACGGGGGCCATGGTGCACGCGGTAACGTGCTCGCACCGGACTGTACGCTTGGAAAAGGGACCGGAGTTGGTCCGACCGGCATAAGAGATCGTTCGCGGAGAGAAGGGATCGTCGCCGGCCGTGGAAGAGCGCATCGGGCGGTCGGCAGGTGAGGAACGGGATGAAGGGCGAGAGGACCATCGAGGGGAACGGTGCGGGGAACCGAGAACGGAATGGGGAACGACCACGGCGTGGAACGAGGGAGAGAGGCCCAAGTGTGCGAGCGAGCGAGAGAGAGAAAGAGAAAAAGCGAGCGAATGAGCGGGAGACTACGAGAGGGGCGGGGAGGGGGGAAGAGCGAGAGTGAGAAGCGAACCGAGCGGCCAAGAGTGAGAGAGAGGGGGAGACGGCGGGAGCCTGCTAGGCTCGCCTTTCTCGGCGTCCGCAGCGGCGCGCTAGTCTCGGTTTGCCGTTCCGACGTAACGGACGTACGTTCCGCGGCGGTCGCTCGCTTCCACGTGGGAGCTCGAGCTCCGGACCTCTGCTCTGTCCGGTCGTTGTGTGATCATTGTCGCTCGAAAGTGTACGCGTGCATCGCGGCCGCTGTTGACCACCGGGGCGACAGCCATCAGCAGCGGAGTGGAGAGAATCGCCTCGCAATCCCGCCGCGTCGGTTCGCGGCTAACTTCAGTGCAGTGACACGGCCTCCTGTAACGTAAATACGGTGCGCGTTTGTGAGACTCGCGCGTTCCTCCTCAGTGAGACTTCTCCTCCCCGGTCTGTGCGGACGGAGAGACGAGAGTGGTGTTCCCCAGCATTCGGAATTTCCCCAGCATTTTTTGGATTACCTGAAGCAGGATACTCCGAGAGAGGCGGAGGGGACTCGCTTCGCGCCGCTGTGTGCTTTCTCGCGGGACGCGATCGGCGTCGCGGCAGGCATCGCAGCGCAACAAGGTCAGTGTCTCTTCCCGATCTCCTTGCGTTCTTTCCTCGTTTCCGCGAGACAAAGAGAAACGTGCAGCGGCGTTCGACGGAATGCGCGAGATCGGCTCGAAGGCGTGCGTCGAAACACGAGCGTTGATTCCTCGGCGACGATTCACGCGATCTGACAGTTCGATCTCGTTCGTCGGACAAGATGGCGTCGTCGTCGTCGAGTAACGACGAATCCCTTCGATCTCCTACTTGCGATCTTTCACGCGTCGAGGGGAACGTGCGAGAAAACGGGCGATGATCCACGGGAGTCTCGGAAGCTCTTCGGAAACTCTACTACTCGACGTGTGCGAATGTGTTCGTTTTTTATTTACAATACAATCGAAACCGAAATGTACAGGTCACGCAGCGGTATCATTTAAACGACACGCTGTCTCGTTCGTGCCAGTTTCGGAGTCCGGACTCGTCACTCGGTGGGCGGGCGGTTTTTTTCATCGCGTTTCCAAAGAGACCCGACTTTTTCCGAGCGGTGATGGAGGGGGGAAAAAAATCGCTGGAAAAAGCGCGAACTACGCGTCGTTCTTTTTTGCATTTCACTCACGTGGCGAAACGCTTCCGTGAGACTTTGTCTCGAAACTTCTCTCATGAATGAAGCCCCGCGCACAATGGAGGATTATTAGATACCAAGAATAGAAATTACAGTTTTAGAATCAGTTCCCTCAATGACACTGTAGATAAACGATAAGTGTTTCGTATTAATATCCATTGTGTACTACATTCAATATTCATTGAAGAAACTAATTTTAAAATTTTTATTCTTATTTCTAATGTGTAATATTTCTCCACTGTGTGCAGGATTAAATCGATTAAAATGGAGAAAAGGTTAACGAACGGTCATAGCGGGATTTTAGTGCTAACAGCGAGTAAAGCCGGTCACATGTTCAAATAAACTTGTCAAATATGTGTGAGCAGGCACGCTTGTCGTATCTATCGGAACGTGCGACTGACAAAATCGTGTAGTTATTTTGGCTTGAGCAAGTGGCTCGAGAAAGTAATGAAAAAGCGTTCGATTTGCTTGAGTCAAGCTGGCTTGTTCGAGCAAATTGGAGCAACGTAGCAAACTCAATTCGGATCAATCAGAAGTTGGGCATTGCGAATAAAAGTGATTATGTTGTAACGCACTCAAAAGAATTGCTTTTTAATTGCTCCTTCTGTATCAATAATTGTTCAATTAATTAATCAACCTGCTGAAGAGTGGCAAGTTTTTAGACGACTTTTACAGTTTTAGAATTTGACTTTTTGTTCACTATTCATTTATTGCATCGATCTACAAAAAAAGATGGCGTTACTCCGGAATCGATATGTTGTTTTGTTTTATACTCTTTCGGCTTTTGATCCGGAAGGGTATAAAATAAAATAAATTTTTTTAGTATTAGAGCTTTTTATTATTATATATTTTAAAAATAATTATTTAACAGCACTTGCAGTAAAAGATTTTATAAAAAACAATTATAAAAACATTACACCGAAATTCGAGAGGTAGTATATAATATAAATAAATATATATATATATATATATATATATATACAAATTCCGGGAATATATACATACAAAAAAAGTGAAAAATATTTCGTGTCAAATTATTGTGAAATCGTGTTTTGGAATGTTGGAACAGTATACCAGTATATTTTCAGATTTTTTATAGAGCCCAAAAATCCTTTCAAAAACACTATCAGCTACCAGTAACTTGGTCAGGTACCAGTGAACCAGAAATTAGGGAGAAAAACGTTGAACTACGGAAAGTTAATAATGCTATTACATGAAAGCAGCAGTCATATATTTTTACCTAGGATAACTCTCTATTTACATTTATTTTCTTTAAATCTATTCTTAAACTGAGAAAGAAACAATTGTCGAAAACCTAAATATTTAGCTACAAATATAGAAATAAACGATCAAATGGCGAGCACAAGAAGACGTTTATTTGTATGAATTATTTTGTTACCAATTTAAATTAAAACAAACGTGTTTCTGCTTTATTCAGTCCTCTTCAGTGTTTTATAATAATCAAATGACTATTTTATGAACGTTTTTCAACAATCGCGAATAATATAAATGGTTATTATATCTAGATTGATATTTGGTGAAAAAGAGTGCGACTGTTTGATTGAAAACGTTAAATTTTTGGACAGATACTCATTTCACAACATGCCTATCAATTTTGTATAATTGTATATTGAAGTGGTCAAATAAGAGATCGTGTCAGAAATTATGCGTTGATTGATTTTCTTTAGAGTTTTATAAGTTTAATTGTTAAGTGTTTTTTGATGAAATCTTACTGTGGATTTGTGCGCATGTAAAAAGTCCCGTGAATCAATTCTACAGTCAAGATACAAAACATTTAAACTATTTAATCTAATTCGTTCAATTAAACATTTAATTTAGTTAATTCCCAATTTAAAAAATTTTAATGGTCAAACTATTACCTTTTTTTGCACAACAAAATAATTGTTGAATCAACCCATTGTTTAGTTGAACGTATCGGACTAAATATTTTAGTTTTACGACAAATTTTTTTCTGAGTGTACGAAACAATTGCTTCTAAATCGCTTTTTTTATTGCCATTGTTAAAATTTTAATTTCCGTTAAAAGAACAATTTTTTGATGTATGCTTCACATAATTAAGTTGCACGTACACGCTTGAACAAGCACGCTTGTCAAATGTTTTATCGAAAAGTCTAAATGACAAAGCTACACAGTTATCGCATATACGATATGCGCGGTTTCAATTGACAAGCTTATTCGAATGTGTGCGGCTGGCTTCATGTGTGTGATTTTATATACATTTCTTAATTCTTCGAACGTCTCGTCTTATGATTTAACGCTCACTGCTTCGATCAGATATGACGGTGATTATCGAGGATTAACGAACGGCGCGATACGACGCCCGGCTTCAATTCGATCGTCATCATTATCGTCGTGCGAAGATGGACGAACGAGATTTTTGAATGCACGACGATTTCATTCGACTTCGCTGATTTTTCGTACCGCGAGGACGGGAACCCGAAATGTCGTTCGTTTTTATCTAAATTCAGTTAGCGCGTGTATACATTTCTTTTTTTGCGGCCCATTTTAATACGCGGCGCCGTTGCACGCAAAATTCATTTACATCGTTCGGCGCAATTTATTTAACTCCGCGCTTTTTACGTCGAACCGAACGAACATAATATAAAACACGATGTGCTCTACGTTTAAATTATTATTCATAAAAGTTACTGCAACAGTAATTATACCGATGAAACCGTTCCTACAGCGTTTCCGCTGTTACGTAAAAAGCCAATGCTGTACGGGTTTGTTAAAATGAGGATATCGTTATTCTCACGCGTCATGCACGCGATGCGGCGCGGCCGGTGCGTCATGTTGATTTTAATGTAACTGAATTTGTTTTGACATTACGTACATTCGATATCCGAGCAAACTTAATGAAAACAACACAGCTGTAAGTTTAGTTTATTCTCTCTCTTTTCACTCTTCCTACAAAGGCTCTCGCACGCGGAAAAAAACAAGAACGCGCATCGTAACTCTTTCACGCAGGTTACGCGTATGTTTACGCATTGTTTACGCATAGTCCGTGCAATATACGCTAAGTTGACGCATAGACACCGCAACGCTCCGGCGGACAATTAAAATAACCACGACGTAATTCTATCCAGCTTTGATTCCGGCTTCAACAGCGTTAGACAATCTATTGTCCAACTTTTCAAAGGCGCTCGAACTTTTTCGCGGAAACGCACGGCGGGCGCGGGGGTGGCTGCCTATATATTTCGATACTCCAGTTCGGCGTAGACACCTCGCTTGTGTTTGTTTTGCTGGCGCCGGTGTTTGTACGCGCGTGTGTGAGTACCGGCAGGGAACACGCCCGTGCAGTGTCAACAAACCGACGTCGTCGTTGACGACGCCCGGCCTCTCTCTCTCTCTCTCTCTCTCTCTCGTTGTGCCGCGTGTACATACATCGTGGTTCGGTGATTCGTGGAAGGAGAGGGAGCTCAAAGGAATTCTTCAATTGTGCATCGAAGCGAGAATAAAGACGCGGGAAGTCGCCCGCTCCCGCCACGCCTTTACCGTACGATCGCGCACCAGTTTCCTTCGTAATGAGTGTTTTTCCGCCGCGGTTGTGTCGGCGAGACGTGTCTTTAATGTGCTCTAAGGAGAAAAAGTATCGGTTCTATAATTGGAGGCTTCCGTGATTTCTTTTTTTTCTTTACTCTCGTTTGACCGGCCGTCATTGATAGTTCGTGACTGTAATAACGGAATGAGGTATATACGGAAAGAGCGACAGTGAAATTTTACGAAATAATTGATGCAGATGCGCCGCGGATGAATCGCCCGAGACTCATCGAGTCTTTGTTAACGTTAATTATACGCAAAGTTTGCTGTGATCCTTGAATCGCGTCGTCGATTTTTCGAACGACAAAGTCCTTCAACGTATTCTGTTACGAAGGAACGAGTTTGATGCACGGTGAGAAACCAGTTCTTTCTATATTTCGTCCTTGAGAGGCAAAATATCGGATAGAAATTGTCGGAAAGACGGCAAATTGCGTCTTGGACAAATATACGAAGTTTTGAATACTAATAAAACGTGTGTATACACATTTATTTTAAGTAAGCTCGTTACTCACACACGCACACATACACACACACACGCGCGCACGCGCGTCTTTTATACTGACGTGCGCGTAAAAATTAAAATTGCGAGATACGACTTTAATTAAATTAAATTGATCAGAATGTAAAAGTGCTGATTGCGGTACAATAAAAAATTAGTATCTCTCAACAATCGTTGTTTTATACACGAGCAGGAATATAAAAAATCTTTAAGAGGTTCTTTAATGTTTTCACATAACATAAGAACTTGATGAAATAATATGGTTAATGTATAGGCATTCTTGAATTTTGTAAAATTTTTTGATCGGCTAATATTTTTAAAATGACCTTTTAAAATAAAATTGAGTCACAGAAAAGGAGGTTTTTAAGTAACCTAATTGCAAACAAATTATGAAAATTTTGAAAAATTATATTTATATAAGAAAGAAAACGAAATTTATAAAGAATTAAAAAAATAAAATAATAATTGGGATACAACGATGTATATAGTACAATGAAAATTAAGGAAGGTCGACAGGGATTACAGCAAGATTTTAGTGCTCAAATGATTCTTGCATGATTTTATATACATTTTTTAATTCGGTCTTGAATCGCAGCTCTTTAAATCGAATCAAAATATAAATATTATAATATTGCAAATGAATAAAGTTTCACCTTATTATCTTTGTGTAAAAGTATGAAATATTCATAAATTATACAATTAAAATATCTTTTAATATTACACACTAGTGAAAATGTGGTAATGCTTGTTATATTTAAATCATTACAAACAATTCTTGTTTAATTTTCTCCACATTATTGTTTATTGTAAAGAAAATATTTATAAATTGCAAATTATAGTTGTTATTGCGTAAATTTCATTGTTATTTTGGAGACAGAAATACCAAATATTTTTTATTAAAATATACATATGAATAGAAACAGGTGACTCCCTTTTATTTTTTAAGGATCTTCTTTAAGAATTTGGTAATCTTAAATTTCAACGAAATTTTTTTATTGCGATGTTGTAATAGTCATCTACAGAGCATAATATGACTATTTTAATAATAATAATAATAATAATAATAATAATACATAAGTATTTATTATAAGTGTACAAAAATTTTAATTCTTAATTTAAAATTACAGTTATTTTCTTTTATCCGATTTTTCTTTTCAACTTATAAAAATTATTATTGAATAAAGATGAATATATTTTCCGAAATCATAAAACTTCTTCATGCTTTTAAATAAGTTATTTAAGATTATCAAGTTTTTTAAAGACTTTGTATTTTTGTGTATACGTGAAACAATGATTGTTATGATACTAATTTTTTGTGTGCAGTCGTCGTAATTTCTCATTGCAATCACGGTTTCGTATGTATAGTTAAACGATATCGTTGTCATCTGTGGCAGCGGATGCATAGTAACCGTCGTAACGCAAAATGAGCAGTCCGAAGTATAAAAGTTTACGTGACAGTTTTCCAGCGTCTTTACCGTGTGCCGACCAGCGTCGGTTTCTGGACTTCATTGCCTTTTTGTGTCTGCGAAGAATAAGAATGCGATGCTCTCGCCGGTGAAAAAAATGATTGCACGCTCAAACGCGGAGATCGTTGTAATCTCCCGCTTTACAAACTCTGATACGTACCACCGTCGGTTATATGAAAAAATGATAAAGCCGGTGTATAGTACGGAGTACGTGCGCGGAGACTCCGACTATCTCGTTGGTTACATTTATCTGTCTTCGTGTCTCCGTAAATGCGGCATACATGGTTGACGTTGCATTGTTCCTATGCATTATTGAGTATCAAAACTCTTCTGCTTTTTTCTAACCGGCAGCAGTCAGTTTCGTATAGCCACGATCGTTTCCGTATAGCTCAGTAACTATGCAACATCTGGCGTTTCGTTAAAAGCCGTGCGCCCCGATCGATGCGGCGAAGAATTGCACGCGAAAAAAAAGCGCCTCCATAAATTTTAGATTACGGCGGATTATGATCTTTATATGCATTCAAGGTTCGTACTTTCGAGGTTAATGTATAACCAACATTGACGGAGGCTCGGAATATTTTCGAGGTATATACCTGGAATATACTCACGACCTTTATTATTTGGGGCCTGCGATTACGGCGAGATAAAATGCGCAGCCTCTTGCAGCACGTAATACTCCGGCAAATAAATCTCAAATTCGTGGAATGTGTGTTAGGTAAACGTTAGACAAATTAGGAATTCGTGACCTTTACCGTGGTTTGCTCGTTTATCAAGCGCGTCCCACGTAGCGTCTTATTGCCCTTCAATTACAATAATGACGTTCGAGACGTATGAGGCGTAGCAGGATATCTATGTTGCGTCATCGTCGACGCATCACGACACGCCATTAGACGTCGAGCAGACGTAGTTTCCACGAGTGTCTTTGACCCACTCCATTCGAGTCTGCATGTTAACGACGCTTCGTTAATTGCGCCTCGTGAGATTACGACTGGGACAGGTGGCTCCGACTATTAGCCATTGTCCGACCGGGAAATGCCGGTCGAACAGATACGCTTAAGTGTCGTCGATAAGTACTGATTAATGTACTCTGAACATGATATCAAAGCCCGATCGAGACGTTTTAGCTTTTTAGAATGAAAAATTAGCTTATCTGGAGAGAAAACTTTTCAACGACTCTCCCGTGACGGAAACCGGAGAACCTATCGTGTGGCTGCTCGGAAAGCTTCCGAATTCAAATATTCCGGCTGTCATTGTGTAACACGTGTACATTAGATATCTTAAATATCCTGCCGTTATTACACACAGAAAAATATCAATTCTATTACAAAAAGCAATTCACTCTTTTTTTCTTTTAAGTAACGGTTATTTTTAACCGTAAGAAAACATTTTCTGTTAAAGTATGATAAAATGAGGAGATATTTTTTTATGTCCGATATTTTATCATAAAGAAAATATTCCTTTTTCTAAAGATAACCATTTTTAATATATACTTAATATAAATTGTAGAAAAATTTATTATCAATTTTACCAACAAGAATAATTTTACTGCAGCTTCTAAAAATTTAGTTAGATACAGAACAATAATTTTATATTTATAATACAGAAAATAATTTTATGCTGGACCATTAAAATAATTATGTAGGACTCACAAATTGATAATATTGCTGCAAACAGTTTCGATATTCTAGCAACCAAGTTAAATATCCGTTACAATTTTTTAAATGATTCAACATAATTGTTTCCAAATCTGTATTTTGGTTGTTTTTTTTTCATAAATGTGTATTAAAAAGCATAATAGACTTTTTCGAAGAATATAAAGTTTTATCGAAGAAACGAATGATAAATTGATAATCATTTCAAATTTTTTTTTTAATTTTTTATTCTTACTTAAGATATTAAATTACTAGTATTCAGAATATATTTAATGTTTATATTGTAATATGAACTTATAAAATACTTGAAAGAAATAATATTTATTTAAGTAATTTACATTATGTATTCTTCTGTGTGCGAAGAGATATTTTTCGATACAAAAGTAGATACTTTTTAAAGAAATAAAAATACGAGTAGAATGACTTGTTTAGAAACATACTCAGTATCGCCGTCACAATCTCACGAATGAAATCAAGTGCCGGTCGTCAGCAGATTTGATTTTCAAAAGCGAAGGAAGAGAAAGGAGGCAGAGCCCTGCAGGCACATTCGCGTCTGTAACGGATCGTGAATTCGAGAAGGACGATAAATATGCTGGTAAAAGGCCGCCCGAAGTATAAAAGGCAACACAACTACGCCTCGCATTTGACGCGCAGGAGCAGCTGCTGCTGCTGCAGCGTCCTCGTCTCTATCCTGCGGTCGAAAGACGATGATCCTCGAGAGCGCGGCTAATTTTACGGAGGAAAGTGCGGCGAAACGAAGGATAGCGGTGTTCGCTGCAAACGTGCGGCTCCGTTTGGTTTTTTTTTTTTTATTCAATTCTTTTTTTTACACTCGAGCCACCGAGAACGCTTCGGGCTTCAACTGGTGTGCGATTCGGCGCCGTATTTATGAGACCAGTCGTATCTCAATCTCAACACGCTGTCGCGCGCGCGATCGTAAAGCAGCGCGATGTATGCGCAAAACATTCCATCGCGTGTGCACGCATTAACGCGTAGGAGCGTGTCTACGATCGGACGGATGAATTTACGATGGCCGGCTGCTTGTGATAACCTATACTAGAACTTTGCTCGTCACGAAAATTGGAAAAGCTTCGAAGTGGGAAGTTTAGCGCGACCGTTATTCTAAGTTTGGCCGCATCCTAGCTCGCTATATATGAATTATTGGCCCCGAAAAATACCCGTCGTTCCATTTCGCTCTATTAATTTCTAATATTGTCAATATTCATTCGTATACGCATAATTCCTTTACTCGTTATCAATAGGTAACGGCATCGATTTTATCTGCTCGTACACATGTACACACATGTCAAAGCTTTTCGTGCACCACGAGTCCAGACACAACATCGCGTTCCGTTCATCGTGCGGCCTCAGCTGTCCGATGAGCGCCACTGCGTATAAGCAAGGCGGAATGCTGCCTTGTCTCTCTTTCTTTCTGTTTCTCATTCGTCTGCCGCTACTCATTCGCAGCACTCATTCGGCTCGAATATCATATGGTGTGCGTGCACGCGCGCGCGCAGACGCTCCTCTTCCTCGCTGAATAATTCCACCGAAGAGGCGGAGACGGCGCTTATTCGATTACAGTGCAAATCTAATCGGGTTCCGTTTGAGAAAAAGCGACGAATCGCGTTATAGCCTCGCACGAACTTGTTCGCAAACACACCCCGAAGTGTCACTCACGCTCTCGTAAGTGTCCATGCGAGTCCGTTGTAACTCGACGTAGAGCTCGCCAGCACTCACGCCGTAAGCAGAGCATGAAAAAGGCGAAGAACATTCGCACACCTGCTTGGTAAAAAGGAAAAAAATTTTCTCTTTATGTATACATATAATAAATACATAAAAAGAAAAAATATATTTTCATCATCAATCATTATACATGTAGAGAGAGAGAGAGAGAGAGAGAGAGAGAGAGAGAGAGAGAGAGCAGGTTACATTTTATGTAATAACTTTGTCAATAATCATTATTTTCTATTGAAACTTAACGATTATATTCATCATAGTGTTGTTTAATGGATTCTAAACTCAGAGATTTAATAGATTCTAAACTCACGAGAAAAGAGTATTACATTGAATACTGTTTATAAAAATATAGTAACAAAGCATAAAGAGTCCGAGGAGAACAAGAGTAATAATATAGGTCACCACAAAAACAAATTAAAAAATTGATTCTATTTAAGAAAGAAGATACAGTATTTTGTTCTAAAATTATATACTTTTAATTTCTCATGGTTTAGAATTTTCTAGCGTTCAGAAATATTAGAGATATCATTTATCATTGTTTAACATTAAGACTCCTGGGTATAGTCGGTCGAGAACTCCGCGTTAACGATGGCAACGTAGTACCGTGGAAAAAATGAAAACTAATAGGCGTGAAATGCAGCATGTTGACGATAAAATTTTGTCTTGCATGTCATTTTGCTATTGTGCGTTTCATTGTGAAAATGCGACTTGTCTCGTATTTAAATTCGTAAAAACGGTCCGTAAGTAAAGTTATCTTTGAATTTTATACGTAAAAGTATATTTTTTACTCCTTTCAACAGCTGTCCGTGTATTTTCCTGCCTGAATAGGTTTCACTTCACGTGCTTTTTACTGTCGACTGTTTACTGTCGAGGGAGAAAAGGAGAGTTGAGGCCCATTTTTACAAGTGTGTTAAAGTGATCCCATTATTTTGTTTTATCCAAATTCTCTTTGTTTACAAATGGCACGCAAGAAACTTCAGCTCAACAGCTATCCGTGTGTGTTTCTGTCTGAATAGGCTTCACTTCAGATGCTTTTTACGACTGTTTACTGACTGTCAAAGGAGAAAAGAATAGTCGAGGCCCATTTTTACAAGTGCTTTAAAGCGATTTTATTATTTTGTTCTATCCATATTCTCTTTATTTACAAATGATACGCAAGAAACTTTTGCGTGATTTTACGCTTATGACGTTACAATTTCAATATGGTTACGGCGATTTCTCAAGAGTCTTAAATAACAAGGATAAAATGTTATTATTTCTAATGTTTTTGAACGCAGCCCTCTAGAGTGACAATCGATTTATTTAAGAATTATTTTGTTATGAAAATATCGTGATCTAGTTAACACGCTTAGGTGACCGTATTAACAAAATGCTACGCTATTGTTTAACTTTCCATAACTCGAAATGTGTATAGCCAAATAAAAAGTTAAATAACGAGAGAAACATTCGAACGTGCGATAATACGCTCAAATGTAAAAAGAATGAGGAAGAATACAATTAAATGTTAAAATGTATCTCGAAAAAAGTTCGAAATGTTTGAGAAAGTAAAAATGCCTTGTAAAAAAAAATCGAATAACAGATGTCGGCTATTATGTATTGGCATATTAACGCCTCTACATATCGGCAGGTTACTAAACAAATGATTCCATAAGTAATTATTAGAGCTCGTCATGTAATAATGAAGATATTACAAGAGACTATACTTATACGGCCCATAATTTCTTCTATATATATTTATGTGTGTGGGTGTGAAGAGACGTTACATGCTCTTGAGACGTTATACGTTGCAGCTTGATGCGTTGAAAAACGTAATCTAATATCCTGACACGATATATATTCTTGACCTGACCCGACCTGGTCTTAAGGTTTTCTCGATCGTTCGACATTCCACGAGTGGATGCCGAGAACCTTGCGACCCGATCGGCAGGAACGAGTCGCGCGCGAGCGATCGATACCGTCGATTTTACTATCTTATCGGTTATGCGGCCGCCGCCGTCGTCGTCGTCGTTCGGTTTTCCGCTTCGAAGACACTCGCGATCGCAATCACGATTGCGCGCGTGTGCATGCGACTTTTATGAGCCCCGAATAGTTTTGAGTCATTGACCTATGCATAACACTGCCTCTCGGCGACGATAAAGATTCCTCGGGATTTCGTGTAATCGACGAAACAAATGAAACGCAGTAGCAGGTGCGACAGATTAATTTGAATTTTAATAATCGCCTTCGCACACGCCGCAACGAAACAATACGATACGAATGAAAGTAGGTTGCAGCGAAACAAAACGCCGACATTATTGTTCGAGCTTCACTCGCCAATTTTCTTCTACCGGCGAAAAGTTCTGAGAAGCGAGAATTTTCACTTTGAAAATTTCTAATTTCATTAGCGCAAAAGGCGATCGATCGAGTTTCGTCGAATGAGTTTTTCGCGCGTTTTAATATTGCGGAAGATTAAATGCGTGTGAAAACGGAAACGAGAAAATTTACTGGCAATTACTTAACCTTATTTGACGATAACATGACGATGATGCAGTGCCAGCGTTTGAGTTGCTTCTCCCTTCGAAGAAAATCTTTTAAATGTAAGCAGGTAGTCTCAGACACCTGGCACTGCCGCCGAAGGTCTTCACGCAGGCACAGGTACAAACCCTGGGAAACAAGATAAACCTGCCCGCGCGCGCCTTTACAACAACACACTCGTGATAAATGATTGCATTGTTCTTTTTCTGTGCCGCTCGAAAAATTATTTATTCGAAAGTTCCGAGAGCAACGAAGGGAAAAATTAATTACGCGAACGGGATGAGGCTTAACGGGAAATTTATTATTATTCAAAATTTTTCCCTTTCGAAGTATCAGAATTAATGCGATACGGGTTGTTTATTTTGCACTTTATTTCCTGGATCATACAGCGACGTAACGTGTCTCTGTGAGCAGTTATTTAAACTCAAATTTATCGCGTCGCTCCTTCATCGTCCTCGTTGTATCACCAATTCGTTATATAATGACTTGCTGTATTTCTTCTCATTCAGCGCGCTCGCGAATCGACAACCGCCGCCGTGCCAAAGAATGCATAGCTTTGAAGCTATCTTGACAGTTAATTTCCTGAGTGGCAGCTGCATGTATACAGCGAATAATCGAATACATGTACGCATTGCCATACATCGATTTCACACACGCCGGAACCTATGCGCATTTTAATTAGGAAAAAATGTATGTATGTATGTATGTATGTATGTGTATATATATATATATATATATATATATATATATATATATATATATAAAATGCTTATTTATGGCATGTATAATATTTATCATCGTAGCTGACGCTTCCATCGTGTCGATATACATGTATTAATATTAACGAAGATATAATTTTATATTTCGAAACTCGTACAAAGCGCGCAGCTCTGCTACGGAAATAAACGCGTAAAAAAATATATCGCGTAATACCGTGGGATAACGGGAGAATCGGTAATCATGCGACAACAAATAAAACTTTGGCAGCACAGTTATAATCTATCAATATCGTACGGATAAACGTGATGCCTCGTAATGTTATTAGCGAACGAGTTAATGAGTTTTTCGCGCTGCACGTTCTATCGCGTTGCGAGCCCCCGTTGCTCATTCGATAACACGACGAATAGTCGTCCGATCCCGATCGCGTTTGCGTGTAAGCGGATTTAACGGCCTTTTGTGACACGGCGTTAAGAAGATTATGATAAAACAATGCATAGGAGTCAGAACGAGTGGTGGAGAAATAAAATCTGTATGCCGGGTAGCGGTGCAGCAGGTAATTCGATGCGCGGCTCCATTCAAATTATATTTTCCCATCCGGCATTCATTCATTCACGTCCGAGTCGATCAATGCGCTTTGAAGTGAGCAGGCCGTTTCGCACGGGAAGAAATTCACGGATTTTTGTACGATCAGTGTTCATTTATTATGCAATTTTGACAACTGCGACGTCAAAATGAAAACTGGGCAAGGTGATTTTTTTGTCAGACGCGAGAGCGAGCCCGGCAAATGAGAAATAAATCCGCACGGAAATCGCATAACGTCGAACGAAAAATATTTTTCGTCAGCTTGTTTTTCAGCACGTTTTCTTTCATGCATTTGCACAACGGAGAGATCTATTTCTCTTGGCTTACCAGATTTCTCCTGTGTTTTATTTCAAAATTAAACGAGAGAAAGATGTGACAAAGCGGTTTCAAATATGAATAATTCGTAAAACATAGAGATTCATATCACATGCACATAGAAACGACAAAAGAGACTCATCTATATATAGAAGTGAATATACTAACTGTAAACCTAAAGCGTCACAGTGCTTCGTGCTGCAGAGAAGAGGATATATATTTTTAACACACTCCTCTCGAAACATCGCCAGCATCGTTTATACGTATATTCTCGCGTTAAAAGCTGTTGTTTTCTGGAATCGTTTCATCACTGGAATAGTTTCGTGCCGCAGTAAGATAATACTGAAGCGTCGTAAAATGCATTTGGAGAAAGCTTAAAAAAAAACCATTAAAAGAATTCTTGAATAGCGACTTCAATTTGTGAAGAATTATACAGGGTGGTGCGAAACTCGCGGATCAAATATAATATTACTTAAATAAAACTGTATAAATGCAGTATTTGCTGTATTAATTAAAGATTTATTAAAATAGATGAATTTTATCATCATAATGATTTAGGTTTTGTAAAAGGATAATTTGAGTTATTGAACTATTACTAGAATTCATTGTAGCAATGAATATGTACATTGTACAGATTTTTTATTCGTTGAATTCTGTTATTGAAACATTTTCTTTAATACATGCACTGAATTTGATTATTGAGCTAATGTACAAACTTTATTAATTAATAAAATAATGTGTTAATACGTTAAATGTATTTAATAACTTTTATAAAATTTTATAATACACATTAGATTTTTCCATGAATATGTTTATTAAAAAAATTAATTTTTTATTGGTTCATTTAAATGTTACATTAAGTTATGACACATTCAAATATAGTACATTAATAAACAGTAATTTGCTTTATTAATGAATTCAATTACTTGCTAATGAAAAATATTCTATGTAACATTCACAATATTACTTAAAAGTTTATTCTATCAATGAATTTCAAGTTAATGAACATCGTTCATTGATACTATAAACATTTTTTTTATTAAAACATTTTAGCAAGAAAATTCGCGAAAAATTAAGTAAAATAGTTATTTGTAAATTTTTATTTCAAATTAGTAGTTTTTTTAGATGTAAAATCTTAAAGCTGATTAATCACAGATTACGTTTAGACACTCGCATGTCTGTGAATCGCGCGATAATATTAATGACTACATGACAGGTGATCGTCTAAACGTAATCTTTGATTAACTAGTTTTTAAAAGGATGCCGAAGTGTTCCGTGAACTCGTTGAACGCGACTTACATTTACAAAACATACATACGATTTGCGAAACATCGTCGATACAGTACTACTGGACTATAGAAATATCGCACGCACACATGTGCACAAATCTTATTTCACGCTAATCTTTCATATTATGTGTTTACGTTTAATTCATTTTGTAAGTACAAGCTATAAAAATAGCTTTAGTATAAATCTTTTTTATTACAAATTAACAGATTAGATGCTCGTAATCCAGATTCCGTTTAGATGTCTAATTCATTTCCACCAATGCAGATTAATTTTGATTTTGGTTTTTTCTTTAGCTCACTTTAACTTATTCTTTATTTTTTTTCTAATTCGTAGAACTCGATCTATAAAGCTAAAAAATAAATAGCTTATAATAAAAAAAAAATTGTATTTTGTCAGTAATACGAATTCAGCATCCTCTTAAGTTTTTATATTTTGAAAAACTGCTACTTAAAATAAAAATTTACAAATAATTATTTTACTTAATTTTTGAAGAATTTTCTTGCAATAGTATTTTGAATTTCATAAATTTTGGAAATTTTTCATAAATTTTGGAACATTCTCATGTGCGCGAAAATGTCATGAAATTGCGAAGATGCATTCTTTTTACGAACAACATATTTTTATAACGTTCGAAAGTATTATGCCATTTTTTTTCGATCATTAAGTCTACAATTTATAGTTATTTTGTGCTTTTAAGTTGTGTGAAGAAATATTATTACCAATATTGATTTGACATGATTTTGATATCAAGAGCACTTGAATATTGATCGTTTTAGTATACGCTGTCCTCTCAGCATAGCGTACATTGTATTGAGTAATGAATATTTTATCAATTTGTCAAGTACGTGCTTTTTGTATACGCAAGAGTCTCTAGAGTAATCAGATCCAACCATGATTACGCCGATCGTCGAGGAGTGAAGTCCTCGACCGGGATGTGCGACGGCTCGGGCGCAAATGGGAATGCGGCACGACCCTGAGCGGATTAATAACGTGGAAATTACGTAGGTCTAAAACTCTCTCTCGCAGTCTGTAACAAAATCAGAACGTCGAAGATTGGTCTGCCCTGAGCGATTACGACAGAGGGAAGGGAGAGAGAGAGAGAGAGAGAGAGAAAGAGGGAGAATGAAGATGGGTGATAGAGGGTGAACAGGAAGAAGAAACGGAGAAAGAGAGAGTGGGTCCAAAGTCGGGCCAATCCAGCGCGGGGCAGGCTTTGACGATAATTACGTCATAAAAAAATAATAGCTCGACCGGTTCGCATTGGTATATGTGTACTACTACCGCGGGGCTTGCGAGAGATCGCTTTCGTCCGTCGTAAAGAAGAACGACTTTTCTCACGTGGCACCGACCGATCGTCGCCGATCGTTTCCCGCGCGGAATACCATTTCACAATAACATTTGGGTCCGCGTTTACCGCGTTAACGGCTATAAAAGATTTTGGAGGTACTAAATAACACGTTTAACAATACCGTCGCTAAAATATATAAAATGAATTTTGACACGCCATATTGTTAACGTCAAAAATATGAAAAAGAACACGTACTTCTTTTTATTTCTTTAGATTATATAAATGTCTACGTTGCAAGAGATATCTCAACTCGACCGGTATGTCTTTTGTGTCTTTTTATTTTGAATACGTCTAAGCATTAAACATTCCGCACTGTGAGATTGTATTTTTATAAAAAAAAAAAAAAATAAGTATTTTCTTTCCGAGAACATTTCTGGACACAAAGCTTTTTGTCCTTACTTCTCTTGGACTTCGTACGATCGCTTCCTCCGCTTATGCGTTCTGCACGATGTCAGTTGCGTTGCCGGTGGCCAACGACGAAGAAACCCACGCGTATTCCGCGTGCATACCAAAGTAATACGCAGTGCTCCTCAAACTATTCGATATGGCAAGCCTGGCAGTAGACTTATTCTAGAAAATTCGTGAAATCGAGAAATCGGCGAAAAATCTCGTCGTGAAAATAAACATGGGATGAGGTATGTAATTGATGATATCTTCAATATTTTCTCGATATTTTGCAAATCAGCATTAGGAGCTATGTTTGGAACAATATTGTTAACATACGGATAATGAAGTTACTTTCTTTCACGTGTGCTCGCGTGAAACGTGAGACATAAGATCATGGTCCATAAAGTTGAACATATAATTTTATGAATCAGGAATCATAAATAATTGTTTATCTCGCATGTCCTTACTGTGTGTTTAAATCGTGAGCTAATTGAGAAACTCGACCGGTGCACCGATTCGCGAACCACCGCCAGTTTACGTAGTACCGATTTAGCCCACGTAATCCTGTTTCCGAGCCAGCCGGCCAGCCGGCGGCCGAGCGGTCGGCCGTGCGAATGAATGGGCGAGCATTCCCTCGTAGAGAGCGTGTATGTACGTAGCGCCGCAGTCTTAGCCGCGACCCGGAGTGACAGGAAATCGCCGGTTTAAATTAGAGACAATAACGTACCGCGAAGAGCTTCACAGAGGTTACACGGCTACGCACACTCGGGAAGAGCGTAGTCCACCGGCGGCGGATTACGATGGTGCACAGCTGCAACCGCGGTAATAAGCCCCCTTGCTAATTTGGTTCTCGGTACAACGCTGAGATATACCAAGACAGAGGGGTGGAGGGGGGGGGAGAGCTCTCTGCTAATCCTGCGGCCCCTTTGGTCGTTTTTACGCCACTGCCGTTGTCTTACGTAAACGGTGCGACGACCCGCACATCCGCGGTTCCGTCGCCGCCTGTTTCCTGCAGACGACACGGTCGGAACGGTAGGTAGATAGGTAGGTAGGTAGCTGGGGCGTGTTTTTAATCCGGTGGCACACGTTAAGTAATATAGCGAAATTATTAATTGCACCATCCAGAAAGTCGAGAGGAGACAGTAGGTAGCACAGTGAGCCTCCGTACTATGCTAATACATTGCAAGTGTCATTAACATATTATGCTAATTTACTGACGGGCCCGCAGTTTCATTTCGTCTTTAATCTTATATATGCGTTTGTGGTATATTGAGTTGGTTGGAACCAGGGGAAAAGAAGTTCCCGTGTATTATACGAACATGGCATAGTCAAATATTGACATTGCAAGGAGGACGGTATTCTTATATAATATTTCGCGATATTAGATAGAAGCAGATTAACATATTCGAACAAAAAAAATGTGTGTTATGTTTATTATTCCATTAGTGTTCAGTTTGTATTATATAAAACTCTTTATACATATTTGCGTTGATGGTTGATTTTACGGTACAAAAAGATAATTATACATCCACATGAAATCTACTTTAATATAATTTTCTCAAGAATATTTGTCCTCTTGTGCGCATTTTTTTATTACTCGCGGTGGAGCATCATCGCCCCGTAATAAATTTAATCGTACTAACGGAACAAGAGTTGGAAATATAAATTGGGAACGATCGTACATCGGTACTGCAAAAAATAAAGCTGTAAAAATAAAGAACGAGGTCAAAAAGCGAGATATATGCGATATAAAAACAAAACTAACAATAAACTACGTAAACTTGAGTACTAACAATAAACTGCATGTGTTTAAAAGCAAAACTCGACGAAGCCTTTTTAAGTAAATAAAAAAATAACTTTACGGTCGTGAAAAATTTTAATTTACATTGAAACGAAACATCTTGTGCGATATATAATATTTCGAGTGACCTTTTCTACTCTTTTGAGAACTATATTATATAACGTTTCGACTGAAGGTAAAGTTACTTCAAGAACATTGATTTATTATATTTCAGAATGTTCTGCTCTCGAAAGCACATGAAATTGATCACAGCCGATTGTTGTATAACGGAAACATATGATTGTAATGGCACGATGAAATGAAGTCGGTCAAGGTGTTCTACGTTGACGCACAGCACACATATGAGCGCATATTGTACATGAGTATATTTGAGATAGCGAAGATATGGGCACACATATACACGTGCAAGTGAGGCGTCGTCAAACTCAGCATTGTTCCCTAGCAGACAGGTTACGTGTCCACTTGAAGAAGTTTCACGTTATTTCTGGAGTACACGTAATTCGTCCTCGGAGTTCGCGAAACGTCTTTACGTTCGGTCCGCAAGACTGTGACATCTTGCATTCTCAATTCTTTGTACATGCAGATAACGTCTTCATTGTTCGTAATTACCTCGGTTTACTTTCGTTTTTGAAAATTTAGCGCATGTATGAAATTCTTGTTGATAATTTCTATTTCTGCGATAATTCAAAGGCACACGCAAACGATTTTCTCTTAGAATTTATTCTCTTGAAAAATCACGGTAGTCATGAGTCAATATTGTATTTCGAAAAATTTTGTGTGATTTTCTTGGATTTATTAATATCTATACGGAAAAAAATTGTTTTACTGAAATGTCTAGAAAAGTTACATACGGAACTGGAAATAAATAATTATAATTTTGTTGTGGACTCTCGGAATAATTGTGAAGGATTTTTAAGCATGACGGGCAATGCTGCAAAAAGTTTCGACATTCTAGCAACCAGCTTGAATAACCTACATAATTATTTTGATAATTAAAAACAAAATTTTTTCCAGATCTGTATCTATAGCTAAAGTTTTAGATATTTTAGCAAAACCCTTCTTTCCACAATAAAATATAATACAACTGTTTAAATTTTACTAAAATTATAATAAAATTTCTTCGAAGTGTCACGTTATTCCACGCCTGTTGCGATTTTAAGAATAAAGATTCTAAGAAAATTCTCTTCCCGTGGGTGTGCCTTCTTCTTAAATTTAAACTACAATGCTGATAGAAATCGCGATGGAGCGCGGGAGATTGGGACTTGACCGATTGCAATCCGCTGTCAACCACCTGGGCATGACGTAACCGCCTCATCCTCATTGTCCCAATCCAATATGCAACCACGGTGCAATCCGCGATGCAGAATCTGATACGCGATACCTACAGTTAACATGGTAACGGGACAGAGCGATCGTTGCCGGTCGCGAAGCATACTTTTTGGCTCCGGCGACTTCGAGCTTTACGGGGAAATAAACTTTCCCGCCGGGCGGCGTTTAAGTTATTACGTGATCACGAGACTGATGGGAGAAGTTCCTTCCTCGGTGAGAGCGCGAGATCGTCGTCGTGGCGGTTTTTTTTATCCCAGGGTTAATCTCAACGGTATAAAGTTTATTTCTAGTTTACTGCGGCGCCTCGCGTTCCGGACCGGTTGCGTGCGTGTGCACTTGCAAAAAATTCGCGTGTGAAAGCACGAAAGCTCGTTAGAGTACATAAATTTCTGGATTGACTTTACACTGGAGAAAATATGACTTTTGGGCACGTATATCCGCGGGGGCTTTATCGAGATAAAATTTTTTAACATTTTCTTCCGCACAGTTTGTTTTTCACGAACGATCGGAAGGCTAGCGTGCGGGCAATTTAAATCATAAATATCAGATCACACACGGTGAAACGATTTCTTCGATAATCATTACGACGGGGATTCTCTCGTATCCACTGGCAAGATTCACGGTGGCGCGTAATTGGCTCAAGAGAAAAGAACCATTCACGCGGTCGGACCGCACTGCCAATTATTCATGCTCGTGTCTGCCGACCGATACGCGTGATTAATGATAAAGGAATACGCTCGACGGTAGACCACCTCGATTTCTCGCAGGTTCTGCACTCTTACGAGCTCTTGATAGCACAGGGCTACTGTAAAGTGAAAAACGGATATCGAACGTATACGATTGTGCATTGAGTACGTCGCGTATGTTATCGAGAAAATTATAATGAGGAATAGTTTTCGATATAGGAACGATACTAATAGCAGACAATCTGAATTGCTATATGTTTATCGTACAATAATTGTTGAAAATTTTACTGTAAAAAAAGGGTGAGCTGAAATATGTTGTAACAACATGCGCATTAGGGCATGCTAAAGTGTCTCCACTTTTAACACACAAAACTAGCATGTTAAATTAATAAAATGTATTCTTTTAACACACACAAATATACTTTTAACACACATAAGCATACTTATGTGTGTTAAAAGAATGCATCTTGTTAATTTAACATGCTAGTTTCGTGTGTTAAAAGTGGAGACACTTTAACATGCCCTAATGCATGTTGTTACAACACATTTTAGCTTACCTCTTTTTACAGTGTTGCTGTTAATTTATCAGACGGAATATTCGATAATTGATTATGTACACGGAAAAAAGAATATTCTTGTTCTGAGAGTATTTTTATTATCGATACATTAAATACTGAAATGAGATTAGATAGCGTTAAACAGACGAAGAAATTTTGTATCATCAACAATATATTTTCATTACGTGATAATAAATTTCTTGATTTAAGAGAAAAAGAATATATCGGATAGAAAATAACACATCTTTGAACGAGGAATTAGAATTTTTTAGAAATAAAAATATACTATTTTGTTGAAATTTAAGAACACTAAATTCTTTAAAGAAGATAAAATTATATATAATCAAGATTATCATTGTATATGTAAGCAAGATTATAATTTCTTATATGTGAAAGAACGATTAATTCTTAGCTTAGAGGTGAAAATAATTACACTTCTAATATTGTGGACTCTTATTTTTTAAAAGCTAAAATAAAACTTATTAATCTTAAGAGTAATTTTATTATATTTTTTTATGTTTGGATCCTTATTTATCTATTTTTAATCAAAACTAATAGTAATCAGTCTTACATTATTTTTATTTAAAGTATGTTAATAAATTCTAGCGGTGTGTACAAGCGTTGAAAGATTCAATAAGGGATCTCGCAAGTTAAAGCTTAAATAGAATAAATAGTGAATTTGATTGGATGCACTAGTATGCACTAATACACATTAATCATATACAAAACAACGTGAAAATATACGATATGCCATTTTTACATTAGATTAGATTAGTATACGGCTTTAATGCGTACCAGTGCAGTCCAGTCGAATTTGCTATTAGTTTTAATTTGATACAAATATTTGATATCGTTTTTCTTTTATATAATCAGAATAATTTTTATTTAGCAAGAATAACTCCTTTCTTTCGACACATTTTTATTTTTCTCAAAGTTTTCAGCGAATTGAAAGTTTTGAAACAAATACCAACTGGCATATCTTATAATCCAAGACGTAATCTGCGATTCCATGTTGAGATCTATGCATAATGTCTCGGGGGATAAAACGCGATACGTTCACGATAACGCGACGCGTTAATGCCCTCTTTTAATCGTGTTTACGTGTCCGCTATCGCGTCGAAACGCGATACTTAGCGCGGCTTGTGCCACTCGCGGCGGTAAGAGACCGAGGGAAGAGATCGCGTGGAAGCTGTAGAGCCTTGCGTCGGCTTCTCGGCGATAAAACTGCGCGCGCGCACGAGGTTGTATTGCTGCGAGTCATGACAGCAACGGCGTGGAATCCGGCGAGGCTGACCGTGCGCGCCGACCCAGCTCTCCGACTGTAATCCACCATCATTACCGACATCACAGAGGGCTCGTTAGTCTCATTTATATTCCTCTCCGCTGCAACTTATATCTCGCGAAGAAGGAGGAAGTTAGAACACCGGCTCTCGTCTCGTGTGGTCCGCGTTGCGCGCCGAGCCGGGCAACGTCCTACCTTCTCTCGCCGCAAAGCTGACGGGGCGCTTTTAATTCCCGTTGCTTGCATCTCGTCTCGTATCGTTGACAGTTTTTAAACGGGCTGTTAACGGACTTGTCAGCCAGCGACTTAATTCGCGAGAGTTGATCGTGCGAGTCGCTCCTCGAAATGTTAGGAATTTCGACCGTGTAGCCGATACAACGACCGTGCTTTGTCGGTTACATCGATAAGATTATCGAAACTCGATATTTATACATAAATATATTGGCGCATTGTTTTTTGGAAGGCGACAATTAGTGTCGCTAATTGTCGGGGAGACGCATCATTTGATAATCTCTACGTAAATGACTTTCAATGGTGACAGACTGGCTCGCCACCCTTCGGATGAAGGCACGTATTACCAGCTAGAGCGCACAGCGGCCATAATTTAGTACAAGCGCGTAGGGGCTTACGCACGCGGAAGTTTGATTATTCCGCATTCTCCATCGTCTGTGCCATCGCCCCTTTGTACTTTACCCCTCGAATTTCCCCGAGGTTTGATGCAACTGTAATTGGCTGAACGCTCTGGAAAGTCGATTATCTGACGAACGTTCCGGCCGTGATAAAACCGGCGAATTCATAAAATTTTATCTCTGCGACGCAAACAGCGGACTATCGCAAATGTCGCCGCGCGTTATCGCGGAATGCTCATTATAGAAATTACGAAACGCCTTAAACGTTTCTAGTATCTATGTCTTAGCGCCGCATTGAAATGTATCTTTTCACGATATGATATGGCCGGCGAGTTACGTCACTGCGTGGAAATATATCGCTATTTCTTCCGCGGCGGTTTCTCGTTCTGAATAAAATTGCCTATTTTCCTGCAAATAAGATTTGTATCTCCTTCGCGCGAGTGTGCGTAAACGATCATTGTACGCGAGTGTAGGTCGTAAAACGGTCGTCACAGGTTTTTCTCTCGTCGTTCGTCATTGTGGCATGATGCGGGGCTAGGCTGCGCGTCCCCCGAGATTCCGGAGAGAGCGGAATTACGTTCCGACTTGCTGCGAAGCGGGACTTTTCCTCGCTACCCTTTTTATCGTCGGCTCTCGGTGCGTCGGACCTCGCGGAGGTCCCGTTTATTATCCAACCACCCTCGTCGGGGCGACTGCTATCCCGTAGGGGTGCCGCGGACCCCATCGGATGACTCATCTCGCGCAGTTCTATTACCGGGGGCGGCAGTAAAGACGCTCCCTAACGACAGCGCGTCGCGATGCATCTCGGACCCCGATACGCAGCGAAACGGAATTACGCAGCGCCGGCGCGTCGCTTTTCTGCCTCGTCTCTTTTCCCCCGCCTCCCCTTTTCCCTTTTCCACGCTGTCGGTACGATTTTCGTATAGCTTGGTTCGAGAAATTTATAACGTCGCGAAGAAAGAAGCGTCGCGCGATTCTTCGTTATCGGAACGCGTTAGGACGAGAGACAGGAGGCTGCGACGACGCGACGGTTAAATACGACCGGCCTAACAACATGGTTCCGGTACACGGTGGCTGGTGTACGGTTTCCGCTTTATGTACTTCGTGGTTACCGAGCCGCTTGTGCCCGCAAGTCCTCCCCCTCATTCTGCCCTATGCGAGCCTATTTCGCTACCGTCAGTCCGGCTTTGTTGCGCGAAATGACAAAAGCGTTTTGTTCGACGAGCGTGCGCCCCTCCTCCTCACGCGCCAAGTTTATTATAATGTTCTGTATGTACGTGTCACCGCCTGACGCCCTCGCGCTGCAACTATTCGCCATTTTCGGAAAGCGACAGATGCGTTTCCTGCTCGACTAGCGTGTAACGAAGATACGGAACCCCGCAGCCTCCGCCATTCCGATTTGTGTCTGCGAAGTTAACATCTTTGCTTTTGCGTAAACGAAATTGGCGTCCCATTGTGCAAAACTTTTTCTGAATAGGTAGGATTGCTATTTCAAAATATTATGTATCCATATATAATGAAGATGTAATTATTATTGAGATTTATTTAATTAGGAGTAATAGATTTTTTTTATTTATAAAGTAATCAATATTATCGGCTCATAAAATTAAAAAGAATTATGTACCAATCCAGGTATCAGTACTATTAATTTAATTGCGTATTAAGAATGTTACAGACGTTTCGATTTTAATTAAGTCATCTTCAGTTTTTAACCTTTTGTAGGCACACTGCGTCTCTTTTAACCTAATTTTTTTTATTCTTCACTTTCAAAAATTAAAAAATTCAAGCTTTTTTAAATATTTGTTCTACATTATTAAATAATTGTTTAATTTAAATATTAAAAATCTAGTTAATAACATTTTATTTAAATTAATATTTAATTTATTTTGTATTTAATTTAATAAAAATTGAAATTTGTTTGGATAAATTTGAGAGTGAAATTCCGTCTGGATAAAAAAAGAAGACTTAGTGTACTTACGGAAGGTTAAGAAAATCATAAATCTTATTAAGCAAGTTGAAAAACAACAAAAGACATTACATTCACGCCATTATATTATAAATTGGTTGACGTTACCGTATTTCTTGATCATACTCTCTACATCGGAATCAATGTATTACTCACTGAAAGACAGTGAACAGCCTGATTTCAATAGTATACTATATCAATCAGTGGTATATGCACTGCCTTTCAATAATAACACACTGATTCCGATCAGTAAGATCAGTGATAACACACTGATTCCGATCAGTGAAAGTATCCCCCTTCTTAAGCGGAATCACTGAATAATCACTGATGATCGTACTCAGTTATAAGTATAGCACTGTCAATCAGTAAGATTTCACTGATTCAGATTTAGAGAGTAGTCATCGTGATGCGACGCACAATGCAAGTACTCGTGCGTCTGTTATCGTATGACATTTTAATCTCGTCCATGATTTAAAAAAAAAATAAACTGGAAAAGTGGAGGTACGGGTATAAGATGGATATAAAAAGGAATTGTTTAATTAATCGAATCAAAAACTAAACGGAATTTATTCCTACTATAAGTTTTACGATATGAAACGAGGTAGGTAAGATGTTTAACTGTTGACATTTTTTTTTTATTTATATTATTTCTATTAGCGTAAGAAATAATACGTGCAGCGAAATTGTTTTTAATATATCGTTACCTTACGAAATTTGGCTCATCTTCTCGATACACGAAGAAAGATGGTCTCAACTAATTTCTCGCAGATTCCCGACGCAGTCTGCAGGATCTCCGGCAGTTTTGGCTGGGCGCCAACGAAAATGCCGGAAACGTGGTTAATTAATTACCTTCGACATGCCAGAATTTCACGATGAGACGCCCGCCGCGCTCGATTCTCCGAGAACTACGATCGATTTCCCACCATACTTAGAAAGCATCGTTCGTTAAGTCCTCGACAAGACGTTATCGGCGGGGGTCTTAATTGGCGCATGCTATAAAATTAACTAACAGAGTTTGTCATATTCAGATTTGAGCTATTGAGGCGCGCGCTAATAGCGTGCGAGCGCGAACGTCTTGCTCTTCCGTTTACATGCATCATAATTTACATCTCATAAACACGCTCGAATTCATCGATGAAAATAACTGGCGTAATTGATAAATGCTCGCGCGTGAAACTCCAAACCGCGGGTACGCGCGAGACTAACAAGACATTCATCATCGTTTAATCTTCCTTTCCTGTCTTTCACCCTGCGCCATCTTGGCATATAAGGTATTACGTTACCACGCGTGGTTCATTTGCCAGACGCGACGAGCATTTCTATGAAGGGTTATCTTATCGTGGCCACGCGTATCGCTTGCAACTCGATTGGCTTGGTCTTGGCCTGTTACCGGAGACGTTCTCTATATTTACGGCGACTGATAGCGGAGGCGCCGTATCGATAGCGAGAATCACGATTACGGCCCCTTTATTCTTTGAGCCGTTGATTTATGTAATCTCAATGTTCATATGGTACTTTTATCAGATGCGCATGCTAAAAATAAAAACAGGCGTAACACTATACTGCGCTACTCCATTTGTCCATATAATAAGGCTCTAAACTTCAAAATTAGAGAGAAGCGGACCTGAGATAACGTTATAATAAAAAAAAATGTTAAAGGACATTACTCGATGGAATTTACAGATACGACGCGAAATCCGATATTTTTCCACGTTAGAGATTTGTTTTATTTTAAGGAGGCTTACCACGAATGCTTACGAATTGCTAAGATTTCGTTCTCTTCATCCCCATCATGGCGCGCAAAGATTTTGCATGCCACTTGCACATGGATCGTCATTGAATCTTAGATTTTAATCTCGCTTTGTTTCATACCGGCAAGGTCACCGTTCATAGTGCGACCTCGATTCGCAACCGACTCGTGAGTTTTATTTTCAGGTCGAACGTGCCTTCGCCGCCTTCACCTTCGTGGGCGAGAAGGGGAAAAATCGTGGGTTCAAGATTCCATGATAAACTCGTAATAAACTTTATGCGCTCTCGTGTTTCTTACGCCGTGGGCAATTTCGCTGTAACTGGCGGCCGAGCAGTCTCGCAAACAGTTCCGCGGAAACGTGGCGCGTGCGCCTCCGGTATCCTCGATTCGCGCTTGCCGATGTCACGAATCGAATTATTCGAATTGACGGCGCGGCGGCACTTCGAACGCGGAATTATCAGGCTATGACCGAAACGTGTTATTCGAGCTCCCGATGTTACGACTTCCTCAGAAAGCGAGCCGCGTACGCGGAGCAATAAGAAGCCACGATGTTGAAACGATGCTAATTATTTCGGCAGGAAGCGCGGCCGCCTGCGTATATGCATGCGTGCACGCTATAGTTTCGCGTAACGGTACACCAATGAGCGCCATAGCTCTCGTGATTGTTCCATAATTACTCGTCGGCCAACTAATATTATAATCCGACCGATATTAAAATGGAAATGGCACAGCCAATAACACTGTATAGTGTATTGTACAGTGTATTATTGGTATGCCCGTTGACCTACATCGGCGCGATTGCATTTGCGTCGGCACGTTTTCACGCTTCGGATTATATTCGCGAACAATCACTCCGCCGCGTTATCTCAATTTATCCCGTAGTATCGCAGATTTCGTGCGCGGACGAGCCTTTTAATCGCCGCGGCTCAACGAGAAGCTCCGCGGCTCGACGCTCGGGGTTAATAATCGGGGTAGTCGCGTTATCCGGAGAAACGCGCGAAAGAGGCAATTTTTTTTCGGTCGAGTCCTTACAAATCCGACCCGAATGTGGCGCTAAGCTGCTCCTCTCGCAGCCGAAATCCGCGCGACGAAAGAAGCGGTGTAACTACCGTCTCGGAGGAACAAAGTTATCTCGTTTCGCTGCAAATTGCCTGGACCACGATGGAGCGAGTTTGCTCTGAACCGTACAGGGAGAGAGGGAGAGAGAGAGAGCAGTTCGAGTGTACGACGTCGTGCAGTAGACGCCGTCGAGTTACCACGAATACACTAATCTCAATTCCTGAGTAAGAGGGGGGGATTATACGGGTCCCCCAATTCTCAGAGCCTTGAGGCTTATATATACCACCTAGTACCCACGTACTTTTAACCTGCTTATTACCAACTTTTGGACACGTTGCCTGAAATGGGGCCCCCGTAATTTCTGTTCGGCGTAACGTACGACCGAAATTTTCTCCAGCGATTACACACGCGAATCGTGTGAGATAGGTATAATCTTCAAGCAGTATGGGGCACCCCGGCTCTTCCCGTTTCAGGAAATCTTGCCAATATCCTACTTTCAATGTAACACATATACACACACTTTTTGCTTGATATATCACAATTTTTGTTAAAGAATTTTTCGAAGACATGCATTACTTAAAACTCGAAAAATTAAATTAATATATTAACTCCTATATTTTGTATTAAAACAATTATATCAATCTTCTGAGAAATAATTGACTCAATAACTTGAGTAATATATCTTCTTAAAATAAAAAGAGTTAAGGAAATTTTATACAGCGCATAAAATGCTTATTCTGGAATTTTTATAAAGAAAAACTGCTGCACATATTCTTCTCTATTTTTACACATCTACTTATACATGTAATTTTGTATCTACAAATTGTTTTACATGACTAAACGTTTATTAGTTTTTATGTTACGTAAATTTAAAAATATATTTTTTAAGTTGACGGACAGTTTTCTTGAGAAACTGAAGCTATTATTTTCATTTTGCGAATACATATGTAAAATACATGTATTCTTTATCGTGGCAAGTAGAATGAATAACAAATATTACAAATTGTTAAAACAGTTTTAATAAATAAATATTTTTCAACAAAATCGATAGAATTTGAAATCTGAAAAAATAGTTGATTTATAAATATCGTGATAATTCTAGTTTTTACGATAAATAAACATGTATTTTACATGTAAATAAAAATTGAAGTTTATAGTTTCAGTGGTTTTTGAAAAAAAATCGATCAAAAGTGTGTTTGTTTTTAAATTTACGTAACAAAAAACTAGTAAGTTAATAAAAACTGATAAAAATTTAGCAATATTAAAATTTGTAGATATTTACTGTAATAAACAAATATATGTGTAGAAGCACAGAAAAATACTTGCGGAGAAATGTTTTCTTTAAAAAAATTCCTAAAAATAAAGAAACCTATTCTCTCTATATTGGAATACTCCCTTTAAATAGGGTGGATTTCGATACATGATCTATAATTACAATTATGTTTGGATCAATTGTTTTAATAGACAGGTTCTATAGATCAGAAGCCCATTAAACAGACATTACAATACACCGCCTGTCTCTTTAATGTTTATTTATCATGGGATATTCAGGTATTTGCGGCGTATCTACTGCTGTATTCACAAGAGGAAATGCGTACTGGTTGAATGGTAATTAATATTAACGTTTGACCACAACATAGCGTGCTAGTTTGGCGCACCACCCCGGGAAGCAGTCCTATTGTAACGGAATATCTCTCTTCACATGTAGGCACTAGTCATCGATTCTGTATCTGTGAATGCGTATAGTCTTTCCCCCTACGGCTCGTTATTTGGGTATTTGTCTGATCTAACACTTGAATGAAACCGAACTAGGCGCACCGTTTGATTCTGCATTCCAATGCAAGCCTCATCGCGACTCGATTAACACAAACGCCAGTAACTATCAGACTTGGATTAAACGATTGCGTAAGCTAGAGGCAATTACGTTTAATTCATCCTATTCACGCGTTTACCCGATACGATCTGGAATCCTTTTTATCATCGATAGTTTATCTAATCGTTACGTTTGATGTGTGGGCAATCAGTATTTTCTTCTGTGATTCAATATTCCACGAAATCAGAACGCGAGTAGAACGGTTCCTTTGAGATTCCAATACGGCACATCTCTCGATACTCAATGATCAGACTTGTCGCTCTATTTAACTCGTAACTCAAAGTCCAGCCGTTACAGTCGGATTTGCTTTCACACGTAATAACGCAATCCGAGCGTAGCCATTCGCTCTATACAACCCCTAGATATATACTCGAGGGCTCTTGTAAAGCACTTCGTCGAAGTCTCCGCAAATATGATTTCATAGTCTAAAGTCGCTCCGCAAACGACCACTTCATCAAGAAATTACGCGTGGGTAGTTTCGCTTGGTAGTTGCTGGCTGGTTGGCTGTCGCGGTAAACCGAGAGATGTGGAAGGACACATCGCGCGAGCCTGCAGTATCGCGATCAGATTATCGCAACATGATTATCCCAGTGAACGTCGCGTCATGCATGTAAAACGTGTACGTGTATGCAATTCAACTTTTAAACGAAATAATGATCGCTAATAATGAAATTATGGTTCATAAAAATAAATTGCAAAGGATGCATTAAGAAAGAGACTTTTAGAATGTTAGAATGTTAAAAACCAGCAATCTGTAAGCTGATTTTAAATTCAAGAATGTTTTTGTTGCACTTCTCGCGAAAGGATCATGTGCATTGGATTTAATGTCCGTTTGAACTGCTATCTCATCAAGGCTTTCACATATACCGTATTTTCTACCTTTCGATAAGAAAACGGAACGGGAGACAACGAGATCGCTTTTTGTTAAAGGTACCATCACATACTTTTGCTTGTTCCTGAAACTCCTGAAAGCAGAAAATGGAGATAGTAATTCTCAATGTTTTCTGTAATACAATCCCTTAACGACGAAAAACATTGAGCGTAAAGTTTTACTTTGATTCGCTGCACACAGTAGTGTCAATTTATGTCGAATTCTCGTTGATTTTGCCGCGATACTTTTAAACGCGTCTTATTTTTTATTAATTTAGCAAACTACTTACGCATTATTCCACAGAGAAAAAAGTCGAATATTAGCAAGCAAGTGTCGTTTGTGGTATTACTTCCATTTATTGATTATAAAAAAAATTTGACTGTGATGACGAAATTTATTACTAATAAATAAACCAATTAATAATAAAAATGAATTATATTTCACAGAAATGTACAAATGTACATTTCTGTGAAATATAATTCATTTTTATTATTAATTGGTTTACTTATTAGCAATACTATTTTATTTCGCCGTATTTAAATCTTTTTTTCAATGAAATAAATTTACATATTACAAATAAATTCTCAAGTATCTTTTTCTCAATGTATACATAAGTTTATATGTAAACAGCTAAGTTTGCAAATTGGATTACGAATTATATTTACATAATGCGAATTTAATTAAATTTATTCGCAGCGTTTATTAATTAAATAGTCACGCATTAATTTGATATTTCATTCTGTTGGATACATTGTGATGAATAATTTCATGTTGGGCGAACATAAAGAATGTTACGGGAAATAATAGATTTTTGATCAATGTTTAGACGTATTACATTAATTAACGAGGCTGAATTCAATGTATATTATTTGTACAATATTAATTTCACATACTATCTGTTTCGCATATTACAGCACATTTTTTACTATTTTTATTTAGAGTTTGAATCATGAGTGTCTTTATCAATATGCTCATATGTATTCCTGTTCGTGCCGAGGTAAAATTTTCGCTCTAACGCTCTTCCTCGTTGCTAATTCCTTATCTGGAAGGCGACTACCGCGCTTACGTGGCGGAGATTTAGTAACGCCGCGGCGAACGACGTCGCATTGCTGCTTGTGACGAATGAGGTGTATTACGCGCTAGACGTAGATTTTGCATTGCAAAAGCGGCGCGTATTCGCGCGAGGCACGATCGGGTGACTGTCTCGTGTCTCGAAGCGCCATAAGTCGTCGGGCGTTTCTGTTCTCGCGTGATGTTTCTCGCCGGTCTCTACGTGCCGGTAAATAATTGCGGAGCGCCGGACGGGCTTACAATGGGACCGTAACAGCTGCCTCGTCGCTTTCTTTCCTTCCTCTCCTTCCGCTCGTGCTTTCCCCTTCGCCCAGTTTCATCTTTATGTATGCAGCTCTTAATTCCATTATTAATGTTTTAACCTATTGCGATCCAAACTTTCCTCTGCGGATAAATCAATATTAAATATTTTATCCCCATTAATGTTATGAGGATTAAACATAGCGTTACTGCTAACTAATTCTAGCAATATTCAATTATTATGATCATGCGTAATGCGATGGATTGTTGTATACTATAGACATTATTGTGTGACACGGTATGTAGGCTAATAATATATATTATTTGGCTATAATTTTGTAATTACGTGCTTGGAGATTCTAACATATATAATTTTGCAATTATAATCGCACGCCCTGCTCTTCAAGAGTTTTTAAGGAATAATATGAAGAATTGTATGTCGAGTTCGATTTGACGTAAGATCGCGAAAGTTAAAAGACGCGAAGTCATTTTATTTATGCAAACCAGTTTTCCAATTGATATCCCAATATTGATCGTTCTTACAATTTCTTTTATAGTATTAATAGAAAAAATTTCTCATTAGATTCTTAAACAGATCTCGATAATTGATTTCTTTTGAAGATTACGAAAGTAAAAAAATATACGGTGAATATCTACAGTAAATGTAAAAAAAAGCAAAGTAAATTTTAGACTGTCTTTATCTACTGCCTGCTCCTACTCGAGTGAATGTATTGTCACGCTCATGCCATAGTAGACAGACTTTCATTCCTACGAGTTTGCTTGTTTCATTTCCACAGAAATTCAAGAAAGCTCGGGCTATCTCGAATTGCGAACGCTGCATGCGCTACTTCGTTGGAGCTCAAAGGAGTACGGTAACCGTCTCTTGAAATATTTATCTTCGAGATCGTACAAAAGCGAGAAGATACAGCGACTGATTTTTTTCATTTCGAATATTGTATGACGATTACGGTGTGAATAAGAGAAATGTACTTTGCTTAACCAACCGTGCAACGGAAACAAGAACGTGTTTTTAATCTTTTTTAAAGTGCAATTCTTTTAGCGGTTTGCTTGTAAGAATACGATGCAAGTCGTCATGATGCCACAATCACACGAACAATGGTTCCTACAATGCGGATCCCTCCGCATTATACGTGGTCACTGAATATCTATAGGATTAGTTAGTTACCAGCAATGCTACGTTTATTGATCCAAGGAATTATCGAGTCACCACAGGTGCAAACATCTCGACTTACGGTAATTAATCACACAGTGTTTGATATAATTATGCCGTATCTGCATCGTTGATGACACGAAATTCTGTTGTCTTTGACATTTAGTAATATCAACTTTGGCATTTATATATCTAGCAATTCAAAAGAATTTATTAATTTAAACGCTACGGGCATAAAAAATGGTGAAATTTGTCCTGTAAATAATCTTTGCAAATAATTCATCTCTAACACTTCTGTCATTAATGAGAAGAATATATTTGTTCAATTATGTTATGAATGGTATTGCATTATTGTATAAAGCGAGGGGATCAATATTATTCTAGAGAGGATCAATAATACTTATATATAACTATATTTTATAATATTTTTCTAGACAATTTAAAATAAATTCAATATAGTCTTCAGATGCTCAATATTCTGCAATGTATTAATCATCTAGGGACCGCTTAAAGATAGACTCCAACTATGCGAGTCACCGACAGATTCGAACGTATCCCTAAATTTAAACGAAATATATCATTATATAAAATTTAAAAATAAAAAAACAAAGTATTTTATACACTTACAATATTAAATCAAAATTAAATTAATTAATTTAAAAAAAAAGAGAACCCAAGTATGTATTACCTACATAGTGATAGATTCCATAAAAATCTGCAATGTTTGAATCAGGTTATGTATCAAGAACGGAACGGTAAATCAAGCTCATTTTTTACAGGCATATGTAAATATTTAAATTACTTTAGACGAAAGTTTCAAGACATTCTTGAATCTATGTGTTTTGGGATCTACTTACCTTAGATAGCTGGTAATTAATGTTGTATAAATTGTTTTTCAAAATCAAAAACCAATGTGCGTGTAGAAAGATGTACATTGAAATCCTGCAGAGAGGAAAGGAGGATCTTATATAGATGCTTAGCTTTATCAATATTATTAAATTAATTAGCAATTTAATATATTGTGATATTACTTTTCTAATTTGATTTAAGAGCTGCTTCAAGATCGACGAATATGCGGCACGCAGTTAGAAAAACCAGAAAATATAAACACTTGTAAAATTTTTATTCGAATACTACGACTCGCTCTGACGATTATTGGCCATTTCTTAATTTTAATTTAAACTCCATGTTTTATAACATTTATTTTTGTTACTCATGATGTATGTCTTTCTTAAACTGTCCCTCTTCTCTCTCTTTAAAATATGACACAGAAATTAATTGTATTTATCACGTACAATTAGAGATACGAAATCTTGAATTCTTATAAATGTAACACCATGACGTCTTTGTTAAAGCGTTCGATACTTTCGTAAAACTCGAATAATCCTCACGACGCATAAAGCGACGACTAATTATTGCACCAATTATCTAACCGGTTTCAGTTTCTGCGTATGCATTTCGGCTGCGTGAAAGATACAGAATCGTTGCGCTTTGATAGCGGTGTTAATTAAACAAGAGAAGACCGCGTGAATTCGCATATAACGGCTGAATTTGCTGTGAATTCCCATGGAAACGCCGCCGTCGCCGCCGCCGCCGCCGCCAGTGGTGTCGATCGGTCGGTACCAACAATGCTCGGTGGTCCCTACACACATACATCGGTTTGCTGCAAACTGTGTTCCGTATATGGAAGGGCTCTGCTTCCCCGCAGTAGCGGCCGAATAGGCGACGGGCAGATTGATAGCCGCTTGTTTGTCGGTAATGCGTTGTGTTACTCAAAATTTACACGACATGCGATTAGAGCTGTATTTAACTATACATTGCGTCAGACCAATGGCGCGAGTTTGCGTGTCGCAACCGTTTACTCGCAGATACGCGAATTTTTAGGATATGTCCGCGCAACTTTTCCGTTTTGGCGAACGACCGCGGTGAATTGTTAGTGTCCCTTGGTCACGCCTCGATCGATTATCGCGATTCGTAACGCCGCACCGGGATACGGTCGCCGCAACGCGCTGGATCGCGTCAGCGGGCGCTTAGAGGCAAGCCGGGCAACTTAAAGAGGGAACGTAAATCGCCATTACGTGGCCAGCATGCGATCCGTTCTGCATCCGCGGCGTCAGGTACCGAGAGTCCGGGCTTACACACGTATACGCGCCCATTATGCGAGCGTATCTAGCCGTACGCTCGAGCAAAGTGGATATCCCGTGGTTTATGCGAGCAGGTGGAACGTGCGCTCTCGCCCGCGCAGCCGCCGTAACCATCTCTATACACCTTCCATTCTCCCGGTATCTTACTTGGTACGTACTCGTAGGTAGATAGCTAGCTAGCCTAGCTAGCTGGCTGGCTAGCTATAGGTACGACACGCGGCGTGACCCGCGTCGTGTATTACGTATGTGGTGTCAGTAGATGCAGCATTCTGGTATCCTTCTTCGTGCCCAACCCCCGTGTAACGGGTGCATGCACGTTCGGCGCCCGGGGGAGTAAGGGGGGCAGGTAGGAAGCCACCGATATAATAGAGTCCGAAAAAGAGCCGACGTGAACGGATCTCCGGGGGGGTTCTCTGACCTTCCCCTTCGTGGGGTCACGTGACGCTCTCGGCAACCGTGTTATTCGGTTTAGACGGTACGCTGGATGGTTGGCTGCCTGCCTGCCTGCCTGCCTGCCTGCCTGCCTGTCTGTACCGCCGTTCTCCTTGTGGTGTACCCTCGACCTCGTGTCCGAGAGGATTACGATGCTGCTGTACGGCCTTCCGGCGATTCCGCCCAACAAAACCGGTTGCTTTGTTCTTTGTCGTTGTTACACTTGGCATTCGTTAACGTTGCAAAAAGGTGTGGCAACGACGAAAGCGGCGCGCACGCTACGCCGCCGGAGCGCGGAGCGCCCCGAACTCGTCCGTGCGTCGTAATTACAGTCCGACGATCACCGCGCATTTACATCGCGTCGCTATCGCGGCAACTTTGTCCAAACACAAATTATTCATTGTCGTTGCAGCAGGAAGCGACTCTCGGGCGGAATTCGAAATTACATGTTAAATCAGGAAGGAGCGTTCTGGCAGATAATATGCAAATGCGCCGCCTCCCCTGCATCAATACAAGGGAAATTTATTGCCAGCGGATTTCATCGGACTACATGTGTAGCTATCGATTCTACTGTTGCTGTAACTGATGATTATACGCTCACATGCTCGGAATCACTTAGTAATATAATGATTAAAATAATCGAGTCTCTCTCTCTCTCTCTCTCTCTCTCTCTCTTCTGTTGCCGCCTGATGTTCACATTTCAAGTCTCGCTTGTTTAAACAAATGTGGGACAGCAACTATTCGCGCTAGACGCTCTATTGGAATACCGTTCATTGTTTCCGATATTTACGACCTCTATGCTTCGATTCGCGCGTCTAAATCAAACTGGATGGCTGTACCAGCCTGGCGCGTGATAGAGGCATGGCCTTTACTGTACGGGCTAGAACCCTTCGACAGAGAGAGAGAGAGAGAGAGACTCGCGCTTAATCAAGTCGCATGTAACGCGCCGACTGTCGAGCGAGCTCAAGCGGTGCCGCTTTAACTAGGCATGAACCTTGGGCTTACCCTTGAGATTGTAATTCTATCTCGTCACAGATCGGTTGCCCCATATGTCACCTTAGCCCTCTCGTGTCACCATTGTGCCGACTCTTTCCACCACCTTACATCTAACATGCGAGATCTTGACAATACGAATCATGCCTCACTAGTTGTACAAAAGAAGGGCTACTCGATTTCCGCGAGTCCACAGATTAGAGGAGACGGACACTAGCTGTAGAAATATTTTATATACTTTGTACATTTTGTACGCGAGCACATCGATAAGCACTTCAAAGAATTTCTGAAAATCAATTGCGCACTGATAAAGAAGAGTTTGATAATAATAATCGAGCGTTAATGAAATAATTTCAATTAAATATGTGATTAATATAATCAAATATTTAGTACTAGTTAGTATTTATTTTAATACTAACCAAACATAATTACGGTAATCAATCGGTTACTAAATTATTACCAAGAAAACAGATTATTAAATATTTGGTTAAATTAATTGAATGTTTAATTGAACTTATTTTATCAAGACTTAATAACTATCATCTAAGCTTGATTATTACTATAAAATGTTTTTTTAATGCGGAACGAAAGTACCTCCGCGATAATCGTTAGACAATTTTGTTCTGCAGTCTCAAAGATCAAACGCGAGATTAGATCTGTCGTACTTATTATTCCGGACAATAAGAGGTACGTTGTTTCATTTCCTAAAGCATCCTTTAATATCGCGCTCGCAATTGCGTGAACAAAGGCGCTTTACATGCTTGCGTGGAATGGCACGAGGTCGGGTTGCTCTTCAGTTCCTTGTAATGCGGCTTATACTGGATATATATACGTGAATGCGCGTACAGACATGGCCTGCCTATACTGTTGCCAGTAATTCTGACGATATCTCGTGCCGTATACCTTCGCATTCGCAGCGCAGTGTTACGAGGGCTAGACTAATACGGCATTCCAGCGATATCTCCGCGCACGCCGCGAAAGGGTTAGGATTGAAATAGAAATCCCGGAACTTGTAATGACGCCCATATGTTTTACGATAGTGAGCCATGTGCGAAGTGTATTAGAATATCGATAGCCGGTATATTGCATTTTTTTTTTTTGTTACTTTGCAACCGCCTATGTACGATATTCGCGAGTTCACGTTCGCGGAAATCGTGCCGATGTAGTAACCATAAATGGCATGGGAATAACTTATCCGAAGGGGGAATAATGCATAAAAGAACCGTATTGACTTTTTGTTATACGACTTGTTTTTCGAACTTCGGGCATCATAACGAGCGAGGCAAGCCGCAGAGAATTGGCAATAATCGTTGATTTATGACGTGTTTAGTAAAGTTATCGTTTCTTATTATCTTTTATAACGCTCGTTACGTGACCGTCGGTACACGAAAGCTCTGAAAATTCGCAAAATTGCACGATCTTGCCGCTCTTTGTGATTCCGTCCGCTATTCGCTCCGTCGAACGTCGAGCTTCACTCTCTGCGACGACCGTCCGGGATCAGGCCGTCATGCTCGACGGAGCGAAGAAATGCACGCGCCCCATTGATTTATTTATTGTTGAGCGCGCGACACTGACGCGCGCGAGCGGCTCATTCGCAGAATTTTAATTGCCTAGATAAAACCGTCGTAAAATCGCGCGCACGTAGAGGCGGCCCGCGTACACGTGGAGACGACGACGACGTGCACGTGTATTGACACGCAGGAAGACAAAGGGAATTACACGCGTGACGGTGCACGCGCACGTTCGCCATGTCGCTGCCTGTATACTCGTCTTCCGGACGCTCTCGCAGCGGCGAATGTAGCGGTGGCAACAGCGGCAGCACACGGAGCTTGCATTTGCCGCTGCTCTGAAATCATAAAACCTTATTACACGACGGATTCTGCACGTAGCTTCTCCTATGTACATCTCTTTGTCGCGTGAGCACGAACGCATCGCTGCGGATTAACGAGCTCTATGAGGTTTAATGCGACCCGGCGGACGTTTTTTGGGAAGGCCCGAATTTCGCCCGTGCGTGCATTTTTCTCGCACACGAGAAAACCGAGGGAGAGAAAGAGAAGAGAGAGAGAGAGAGAGAGAGAGAGAGAGAGAGAGAGACGCGTTGTCGACGAAACGCGACTAGACGCGACGACGATTGCGGTATGTGCGATATTAATGATGTCGCGCAATTGAGCGTGATTAATCGCGGAATTATAACGGTCACGATAATTAATATTGCGAGTCTCGTACGTGATAATCGATCGCGTCAAGCTATTGCGAAATTGCGATTGGAATGAATAGTGCTGACATGGCAATTGGATTTGTTTTACACGAAATGAGTACAAGTATATGCGTTTATTCCACATTATGACAATGCCAATTAAACCATTCGTGCTTTAAAGTTATGATAAAAATAGTTGGGGGTTAAATTACATCGCATTCCATACAATGATTTCTCAATCACTAAAGTGGCCGTAAGAGACAGTTAATAGCCGGAAGGAATTCACAGTTAATTGATTGCATCAATAAGGAAGATTGATTATTTTTCTTTGTTACTAGAATTGTTCCATTTATTCGACAATTTTGTTTTCTTTTACAGGAAGTTTAGGAAAAAGTTATTAATATTTATTTTAATAAGATTTTAATGTTTGACTTTAATGTTCAATGCTGTTAATTATGCCAATATTTCCTACTGCTGCTTAATGTTGTATAGGTAAATGTAATGAATTTTTTAAATAACATAAAGACGTTTTATATTTTCAAGAGAATTTTTTTATATTTGTGATTGTAATTGAATGTTAAAATAATTATAGTTGGAACTGTATTTTTATATGAGAAATGATTACAATCATTATAATTGCAAATATAGCTGGCACCGAAAATGACTGCAATTTATAATCAACTAAATTTAAATTATGTTAATTGTAGCTATTTTTTTGTAAAGTAGAAGGAGGTATTATGGCTCTTGTACCTATAATGGCCATTCCTAAATCTCCGTTATTAAATAACGAATTCTAGTGATTACTTATGAAATCGTAACCTTTTGTTATACAATGGCGCAAACGTGCGAATATACGATGGTCGATTTGTTACAAGGCATTTTTACTTTTGTGCGTTTTGCAATTTTTTTAAAATACATTTAGTTACACATACTTTTCATTCTTCTCTGTAATTTAATACTTTTATTTACAGTTGTATACTTGTACGCACATTTTGAGTTATGCAAAGTTAAGCATCGGATTTTGCTAATGCAGCTTTTTAAGCATGCTAACGTTTCAATGGCCTTTTTTTCGAAGTTTTTGTGTTGAAGTAATTATTTGGTTAATTGTAGCTTCTAACTTCTAATCTATAGCTTACATTACATGTATTATTAATTTTCTAGTACTGTAATCTATATGCAGAAGGGTTATGTGCACGTGCATACGTTTGCATATATTTTACAAATTTTTTCTTTATTTTGAATAATTATATAATTTTATAATAAAACACTATTTTTAAAATAAAACTAGGTTTTTAAATTTATTTTTGTGGGGTGACACCTGTTACTATCCCTGTTTTTCTCCAAGCTATTATATAGTGTCATCACATTTATAAATAACATCCTGATAAAAAGTACTTGATAAATATTTCAAAATTTTGATTAGAATAAATTGAACAATATTTATTGATGAATGAAATCGTCAAATTTTCAATTTAAAATATTCGTTATTAATGAAGTTATTGTACGAAATGTAAATGAAAGGCCATAATACCACCTTCTCCTTTATGTTATTATTACTAACATTAGCAGTAATAATAAATAAATAGTAAATAAATAATAAATGAAAATGCAGTTTTTAGCTTTAATTATTTTAATTTTAACTTTTTTTTTTTAATTATATTATCATAAATATCAAACATTTTTCTCTTAGTATTATTATGTTTATTGTGACAGCGAAAGGTTTTTTTGCTAGATTTATTTCAACAGTTTTGTCTGTACGCAACTTAACGATTCAGCATAGTTTAGCACGCACAGTTTCAACTTTTATGCGTTCCAGTATGAAGAGAAAGGAGGCTATAACTAAAGTTTGGCCTTTTTAACTTTCGCGATATTTCAATGGGACTCAACGAGATCGTGGTGTCTTGACAGCGCGAACGTATCACTGCAGTTGTTCGAATATTTCTCTGACCGTTCATTAATTATGCAATGCCTGCCCTCGTCACCCAGCCACCTAGAGTCACGAGGATCGAGGTAATCGCTTGGCCTTAATCGTATGACCGATCGATCACGCCGATAGACCGGCGGCAAGAAACAGACAGAAATCGTATATAGGAGGAGAGAAGGAGAGGAGACGGCAATGAACTTTGGCCTGGTTGGACCGCCGGAGTTGCGAACCTGCTTTTGAAGCGAATTGCAGTCGTCCTAGTAACTTTATGTTTCAGCGAACGGTACACGAAGTGCTCGGAACAAACGCGCGCGGCCTACGCTAATCGAATGATCGCGCGACTGCGTTCGCCGTCTCGCTGCGAAGTCGAACAATTAAGAAGGCAGTGGCAACCGGTTTTCTACGGTAGTCCGGACTTGCGATAGATACATACTGGGAGACATATGAGAACGCGAAGGTGGCTCATTATTCATGGAGCGATAGTTATCGAGGTGTGATATATTTTTCGCTATCGGAGGTAGCAAAAGTTGGAAATCGCCAGTGATTACGAAAATCGTCTACATATATCATTTCGAGACACTTGTATTTCGCGGCGCGAGACGTCGTATTAATTTTGAAATAGAGCGCGGACCGCGTGGGAATCCCGATGTATAACTCGTGCTGCAGTCTACCGCTGCGTGCGTGCGCGATAAACGAAACTGAATCGCGAAGCCGGCCGCATCTCGCGCGCGTTACCGCCAAAATCTAATCATACTTGCCTGCCCGCGTGTGACATTATTGTCATGCGCGTTCGAGCACTTTACACGCCATTTACAGCGAAGTGCAGTCGGCCGGTCAGCGGCCAGCACGATGAAACGACGCGTGCGGCTACGTCGCCGTCGCACCGTGTGCTCGCCCGCACGTCGGTTTCCCTTGACATTGCGCGCCGCGTGTCCGACTGTACCTCCTCGCCGTGCCTGCGTTTCGCGCGTGCCTGCTCTCTGCAGAGCGTTTCATTCACGCGCGCGCATGCGATGTTACGCACTATACGCTACACGCTCCCGCGATCTTAAGCATTCAGTTCGTTGCTCGAATCGTCACGGTGGATGCGAGACTGGCCGTCCTATTTATATTCAAGAGCCGCCAGTACGCCATTCACTCGCCATCGCTGCGCGACGCTTGTCGCTCCTCGAGCGAAAAGAGCGTTTCCTCCTTTCATTCTGAACAGCCGATTTTATTGGGGTTTAATCCGAGAGGTAGTTACCTACTTTTTTTCGCGATCACATATTCGTTAAATTGAATTGACAATTTCGAAAAGGTGTCACGACCTCAAATTCAAATTTTACAGAAAACGAAAAAAACGTTTTTTTTTCTCTACTTATTTAAATCAGCGCCATCAAAATTTGCATAAACACTTTATTGTTTATTTGTAATGGCTGATAGTGAAAATGATTTTTGAATTTATTCATCTGACTTAAGTTTGGACTTAAGCTCGGACGTGACTCTTTTTCGAAACTAACGATGTATGTTTATAAGGTGACTGGTTTTTATCAATAAAAAAAAAACGATTAAAATTGCCCAGAGAAAGGTTTATTTTTTTACTGTATTAAAGATTGAAAGTAGTTGGTAAAAATTACAAAAATTTAAATTATATTATCTGACATTGTGAACATTTGAAAAACAGTTGGATTGAATGTGGAAAGTAGAATTCCGAGAATCCAAAATCTTTTTCTTCAATAGATGACACCTTTTCGAAACTCATGAAACCATCTCAAGGCTATTTCTTCTCTTTTCCAATACAGAAAGAAAATAACCCGTTCTTGGCTAACGATGCACACAAGCGAGCAGAACAAGAAAACACGAAAAACCGTATTTCGAAAAAAAAATGGAACATGACACCTTTCAGAAATTGCCAGTTCAACTGTGCAATTTATTTGAGATCGTTGTGTATTTAAATTTATATTCAATATTTGTTTAAAAAGGTAAGGAGAAATGAAAAAAGTAAATAAATAAATACGGATTTTCTACACTGAGAAAAAAGTTGGTAACTTGCTAAAATTTTCAATTTGATTATATTTTTTCAGTCCCAGTATTTATGTATTTAAGTTAAGTAAAACGAAAACTGCTGAGTTTTATTTTCTCGTTGCTGTGGCGTGTAAAATATTCGAAATAGCTATGCGCTTGGATTAAACTATTGAAAAAGTTTGAGCAAACACGAATATGATTAACACCTTGCAAAGCGATAAAGAACGTAGATTGATTCTTAGGGAAGTGGCGATCATTTATTAGTATTGTAGATAACACGCACTGGAGAAATACGGAGAAAATACTGTATTTATTGCTGTCGTGCATTTCTTTATGCCGATTTTACAAGTTTCGATAGGAATTTAGGATAAAGGAACGTGGGAGTTTCGGGGAGAAGCGATTTGTCGGGAGACCATCTCTCCTTCAATCGCGGTCGTTAGGGAACGGACTTACACAGAAGGAAATAATTGCGCATCGCACCGTCGCGGATAGTATCATTTGCTTCGCATAAAATGAAATCGCTTCTAAATTTACTCCGCGCTCAGGCCATTCCCCGCATCTAAAAGTTTCCCCTTAAGTGAAGAGTCGAGGCCGGCCGTAAACTTCTGTCCCGAAAAGGGCATATTACAAACAAAAGAACAAGAATAATCGCATCTTTCGATCGTAGCGAGACGTGCTCATCCATTCACCGAGTGATTTAGCACGAATATTTCAACATTTGCCTTCCACTCGATATCGAGAAATTCTCATCTTTTTGACCCACTTTCTCTTTCTTTTTTTTTAACAGTCACGTATGCGACTTGAATTTATAAACGAGTCGAGGGACTCTTGAAGAAGTCCATATTGTTGCTGATATTAACGTCGCACGTAATACCGATCGGTTTATTCAACTGTTATCTGAAGGTACTCGAAGGAACGTAATACGTGTCAGTGACAGAGTCGCAGCCGATGCAGACACGTTTCTACCCGACATATCTTTATTTTCAACGATGCACAGGTCGTCCGATATAGATTGCGTACGCCATGAGCAATCGACGTTTATAGTGTAAATAGACAGAATAGGACGAAACGCGAAACCGTCACGAGGACTGTCAGACGCAGCTTGGCTTCGGCCATCAAGCGCAGTCGGTACGGTTTTGTTGGTTTACGTCGGAGGAACACAGAGTTCACTGCAGTGTTAGTCTGCGGAAAAACGACGAGCGTCGCTCATCCCGAAGATGAGTTTTCTATTTCCAGGGAAGATAGGGGGCGAGGGATGACATAATTTAATGATACAACGTGATCTACGTCGGAACTTCCTTCGCTTCCTTTTCTTTGACGATAGCAAGACTGTAGAAGAAGCAATCAGAGAGAGTCGACCAGAAAAGTGCGTGTCATTTAAGGGAATGAGCTTTCACGGTATTACCTGTGTCATCGAATTACTTTGTGCTATCGGAAGAATTTCGATTCTTGTACATTCGCGGAATAACAATGACAATTAATTGCTGCAGTTTTGCTAGGAAGAAAAGCCTTGGTGTTCAATATAAACTTAACCACGCATTCGTTCTTTTCTTAAAAGTATAGATTAATATAAAATATTCTTAATTTTTGAAAGAAAGATGAGGTTTATTCTTTCTTTTATAACATTTCCTCTATAATATATAACATAATATTGATTTTTCTCATATATGAGAGGAAATGTAATTTTAAAACATTGAAACATCCATATTGGAACATCCATATTGTTTTTTGCGATTATGAAAGTTAAGAAAATAAAATAATAAAAGTTATAATTGAAAACATGTATGTTGTCTGAGACGATTAGGTTACACTCTTGGAGCCTTTTTTTGTTACCACCTCGTCCATTATTTAAATATCACAATTAAGGTTTAAGCTTTTGAATATGAAACACTACACTCTACCGGCAACAAGTTAAATTATAACGATGTAATTGTTGCATACACAGTCTGCATTGAACGTCATTGTCTAGAAGTTCATTAGAAAGAATATATTTTTAATATAATTGATAATTCTAGAAAAGAAAAACGCATTCTTATCCACTTTAGAGAATATGTGTTAAGAGGGCTTGCAAAGTATATAAATTCATTCTCTTACTACAAGCGTACAATTTTTTCGATGTAAACTCAATCCTATCAACTCTTATTACATTACAGTGGAGCTTCTCATATCTGGAAATAATAGGGAGAAAAAATTGTTTGGATAAGGGAATTTTCGGATAATAGAATAAACACATTTTTATACACATTTTTATTAAATTTTATTTATTCAAACAGAAACTTAAATTTTCAACAAAAAGAACTTCATATATTTAAAAAAAAAAACTTAAATTCTTGATGTAAAGAAAAGAAAATTAATTTCACAATATGTCATGACATTCTGATAGTAGAACGTTCGGATGTTGAAGAATTCGGATGATGGAACTTCGAATATGGGAAGTTCTACTGTGTTTTCATACTTGCATACAATTCTCGATAGGTAATTTGATATAAAAACAATTTTTATACACAATATGTTGAGTACAAAGGTATATTACATAGATTATTTTATATGTCGTGTATTTGCTCATTGACTGATTGCTCGTACGTGAGTTTTCGGTAGGTCGGATTACGTGCGAACGAATCATCGTTGGTTATTGCCAATCGACCTACTGACTTTTAACAGGATACGTCGGCGCTCCCTCTAGATGAAAATTGACATCACCGTGTGATTTTCAATACGTGACACTCGTTCAAAAGCGTGTGATGTAACGCAGTCGCACGTGCACTTATTCGTCCCACGTATCTTTGTCTCTCATCACGCGAGTTGCGTTGTGCGTAGCACTCGCACTTTCATTTAACATTTTTTCGTTTAATTTACATAATGATCGTGACGATGTTTTTAACGAAATAAAATTCCTTGTGTAACGTAATGCAAAGAGCATGCAAATGCGGCGGATATTTAACTACTGACTGCACTGAGCATTCGATCGATCGTGAAACAAGGGACTACGCGAAATCAATTTCGCACGCAGTGTAATAAGCTTTAATCTCGATCTCCCCCGAGAAAGGGAGACTCTAATACGGCTGTGAGTAGTGGGCCGTGAGTGGTAATCGCGACTGGATCATTAATCTGGCAGGCGTTGCTCCGTGTAGGCCGTATCAGAATTCTCGACATCGATCGCTCTCTTCCACCTTGCGCCGACCAATTTTCCAACTGCGATTCGCGCGATCGTCGTTTGGCTCTCGTCGCCGCGCCACAATGAACGAGGAAAAGAAATTAACAAATGTATTGGAACGTCAAGCGAAATAATTTAGTGTCGAGATGAGATCTATTTAATAATGGATGGAGAAACATGCACGTCGTTGTACAACGTACGAAAAAAACGTGAATTGGTTAAAACTTGAAAAATAAATAAGTTAAAAAATTTTACTTTTGGAGGATTGAAAAAATTGTTTTTACAACTGCAATGCTAAAAACAATTAAAAATATGTAAACAATTCCTGATTATCTTATGCATTAAATAAGTGGAACATACAATGGTGGTTGAAAGAAATTGTGTATCTATAGGCATTTACATTTTCCATTTTGATTTTGAATATCCCCATATTCTTTTTTGACAAAAATTGAGATATTATGTTATTTTTCAAATAATTGGTTCACACATGTGCGTTTCTATTCTCTAAAACGGAATCAGTGTATTATCACCGAAAGACAGTAAATAATTAATGATGGTCAAGTTATAAGTGTAACACATATAGATCCATAAGATTTCACTGAAAGAATGAGTAATATCAGTGGGATATTAAATGGAGGTGCAAAGCGTGCGTGACGCTTTACTGAAGATTAATGAAATACTCTGCTTCTCAATGAAATCCTTTTACTGTTTTCAGTGATATCTTCATTGGTTCAGTTAAAGAGAATAACAGACGATTTTGGCAATTATTACGATCGTCGCCGACGATATTTCTTCTCGAACCGTGGTTGCTGTAGCGCGTAATGTATTTTATAGGGAAGACGTGGCATTAAATAATTTCGCGGTGAGACGTTACCTCATTTCTTCTTCGGAAATTAATGCACTTTGTTATCTTAGCCCTTTAGCCTAGTCTTCTTCCGCACCACATTGTCTTCTTCTCTTTCTCTCCATTACTCCCGCTCTTCGCTTCTCCATTATTCTACTACGTCTTGTTCCCGTGTGTATTACGAGATAAGCCGCTTTGCTTAATCTTTCTCGATGCCCGCGACTTCCCATGGGTGGAAGATTGGTGAAACCTTGTGTTCTAATATGTACAAGAAGCATGCCAGACCCAGGGAATTAACCGCGCCGTGCACGCTTTAACTCGTGCTTTGAATTATCGCTAAAGCCGTTTTACCGTCACAGCGTTGCATCGCCATCCCTTATCGTCATCAGGCAGATTATCGCGAGATGGTGGCTCATGAGCAATTATTATGCTTACCTTGCACATCGACTTAAGCTTGAGTTACACCACTTTTTCTGGGCGTATTAAACGGCGCTTTATTGCATTTTCCGCTATGTTTAACAAGTGCACATCTCGGTATTTAATGGCTTCCCTTATCTAACGAAATATTTAAAGCGTTTTTAAGTGCTTTCTTATTCCGCATCTAAACTATTAACGGTATCGTCACGAGGAGATTCATATGGCGTTAAGTTTTACTGGCGCGATGTAAAATGATATACGAGTAAAACAGCTTCAGCTTCTTCATGAAAGACTCTCGAATTAGCATTTTACTGAGACAACGATATCTTAATATCGACCTCAGCATATTTCCGCTTTAACCTAACCTAACTTAACCTAACCTTCTCTCTCTCTCTCTCTCTCTTCCTGCTTTTCTCTCCTTTTCCATCGCCTTGCGTTTTCCTGGATTCGCTCTCTTCATCAATCTTCTCGTTTCACTAGCGTGACAAGGTAAATATAACACGTTATGTTTTATCCTCACCTCGTATGTTTTGCTCGACTTATCGGAAACGAACGACGAATAAAATTCTACTTTGACCGATGTTACGCGATCGGCAGACCGGAAAGTGTAATGAGGCATTCGTGATGGCGTTTGCGTGTGTAGCATGCGTTAAACGACCACGCGCGTTCACTTGGCGCCATGTGTGTTATAATCGACTGTTACTTCTCTGTTGCAGGTGAGACTAACAGAAGACTCATTGAAATTATCCGAATGTCCGGTCATTATCGCGCCGTCGCGCCGCGCCGTGGAGAACGAACAATGTGCAGGTAATATTGCAGTAATATCTTATGTAAGACACGTTACGATCCCGTGATACGAGCGGTACCAATGGAATGACGAGCACCCATTGTCGTAATAATTGAGATACGAGCCAATAAAGTATCCTCGTGACGTTAAATCGTCGCCCCGCGAGTTTTACAATGTATTTTGTAATCGAGGCTGCTAATTGTGCCGTGCATCACGATCGAATCGCCGGAACTTTTACAATGGCGCTTGTAACGTATCTCCGACGGCGCCATTATTGTGCGCGACTTTGACGTGTTCCCCGTCAAGGCAAAGCGGGCCCGTGTAATTTCGAAGTTGGGCGTATTCCGCGATCCACGGGCCACGTCGTACTCCTCGTTAACGGCAAAATATGTTAATGCGCTCAAATCTACATTTTATGCGAGTGCACGATTTGTAATTGTAATTCATGAAATACGCAGCCTTTGCCTCGCATAACATTGTTCCTCGCGCTTTGCCTCCAAACTCATCTAACCGGTATTATTATTATTCTTTACGTGAGAAGACAATGAGGCTCTGTGATGAAAATTTGATATGTAGCATAAATACGGCAGACAGCTTCTCTATTCATTCTGTATTCATTGGTAACGTTTCTATCTCGAGAATTTCGCGACACATCATTTATCGCGACAGGTGTCTTCGCCTCTTTAAATTCACTCGGCTAGTTGGTGCGCCCTGAGGGGAGCGACCTTCGGTCGCTGTTGTTTGAGGAAAATGGCAAGAAACGACCGGCGCTGACAAAGACTCGCGATTCGATGGACCACGACAAACGTCTGTTACGCTTCTTACGCCCGATTGCATTCTCATTTGCGATTCCGCGTGGCAGCCTCTCGCACGTCGATACGCCGCGCCGCGCGCCGATGACTAAGTATTCGCGGAAAACGTCCGGATATCCGACGTTTTGAAATGGATTAAGGCGATGTGCGGCGACGACGACCGGCGCGACTACTTCTTACACGCCGTAAGATTGACGCGCACGTGAACGGAATGAAATCTCGGTCCTTAAACCGCCGCAAGATAGAGCTCAGACCTGTAATTTACCGTAAATTCAACTAGATTATTAGTCACTTTAGCTTGCAGGTGTGTGCGTTCGAACGTTATTAAATTTGGCAGGCGTGTCACAAAACGAAATGGTTTTCCCCCTCCCCCTTTGTTGTCACGAACGGTGTCATTAATCTTAGCTTTTTCATTTTCACCCGGCGTTTCTCTTGGTAGCAGTCCACGCGTGTCTAATGCGATTGAAAAATATTATTGCAAAATAATCGATTTCAGATAACGGCGATAAAATACATGTTACTTCTCGTCGAGTTATTCGCGGGTTAATGAGATCCTATCGCTTTCGCCAATTACATGAGCTTTTTTAACCCCCGTGGACTCACGGAATATAAACGGCGGGATCGGACGGAGCTGCTATTCCAGGAATGTCGTGTACGTGCTGGCGCTTTAGTGGAGAACCGCGCGCGCCGTAAAGGTATTTCTAGCCTAAACATAATAACGCTTAAACAACACTGTGGTACACGTCTCGGGTTATCATTTTTGCCTCTTTAATGCCATTGACCGTACACAGTTCGCTCAATGAGAAACGCCTATTACGTTACGCGTTTGTAAGCGAGTCGCCATCAGCGCGTGCAATTATAATGATTGATCTTTCTACCTCCGCTGTACACACTTTTATTTAACGACTTGTTTCGCGAGTAACACTTCGTTCTCGGCGTAATATACGGTTCCACTAATATTTATACGATGTTGCGCGAGATATGAGTGAGAAATCAATAAAACGTCGTGTTAAGTGAAATGTAATAAGAAATCGGTCCCCGCTCAGTTCAATTACACGTTTTAATTCGATCACAACGCAATAGGTGCAGCGAGAAACATTTGTATAACATACTTGGTAAGATGTCGCGATTCTTCCGCGTTTGTCACTGATGATTTGCGGATTTCTCCGCTGAAGATTAGAAGAAAACATCCGAGAAGAATGTCTTATAGATAGATAACGGATTATTATAAATAATGCTAGTAATGCAATGTAAGTTGATTTCAAAGAAAACTTTTTTCCAAGAACTGTGTTCTTGTCGTGCACTTGCTAACGGACAGAACTTGTGCAGTGACTTAATATAATCGCGCGCGTAGACCATTTGTCTTGTCGTAACGATGTCCCTCTAGTGCATCCTGACATAAAGACACCGACTCTCCGTTTCAGATCTCGCGACTGTGTGCCCTCTCAGCAGCCAATGTGCGCGTGGGCACGATTGACGTTATTAATGCATTTATTCATAGGGTCAATTAAAATTTATATGAAAGAAAAAAGGGAGGGAAGAGAGAAAGAGAGAACAAGTGCGACACATGAACGGTATAATTGTTATCTCGATTCAGTCAATGAACTGTCGTGTTTGTCCTTAACTCGCGCGACGAGAAGAATGGAGCGCGGAAGACCCATAGACATTTATGTAGAGCCCTCACATCGAGAAACATAACTTGATTACAAGACGTATATGATTGAGTGCTTTTCAGTGAAACCAAGCGAAATTTCTGATTATTATAATAGGCCTCAAAATTTTAAAACTAGAATGATAGATTTTATTGTATGGATTTTTCAATATTTTTCATTTAATGGAAACTTAATACATATTAAATTTTTATCCGTACTAATAACAGCGTTTGACTCGCACTAGCCCTTTCTCTTTAATTATTAATATTTTTTTTGTTGAATCTATCTATAAATCTTCTAGTTATATTTACTAGACATATGTAACCAGAATTCTAGTTAACCCCAATGCACCCTAACAGTTCTGTTATTCTTTGAGTCGACACGAACACGTTTTATTTTACGTTGTAAACGTAACGTCCACGTAACGAAGTGGATCATGAAGTGCTAAATAAGTGTGACGTGGCTGACAAGAAAACTTCTTCTCTTCTTTGAGAACAGAACTTTGAAAAATCCATAGAAGTTTATAAAGACTAGTAATACAGTTAATTTAAATTTCTGTATTGAATGCCTTGTAACTACCGCATGCATTATACAATACATAAATTATATGGATGTATTCAGTTTTATGTATGATGCGCGTGACGTATCATTTATCCTTGTTTAACATTTAACGAACAACAATTACCTATATTATATATGATACATTATATACGCTTTAGGGGTGAAACAGAATACGCCCTATAAGCACACTTTAGACTCGTAGATTATTCTAAAAAGATTTTTTTTAATTTTCTTTCTTTATTATTATTTTTATTTCTATAAGTAGATAAATAGAAAGGAATTAGTCAATCAACTAGAAATTCTGATATATTTAACAGGAAACAGCATTAGATTAACATGAAAAAGAATGATGATATATTAAACAGAAAAAAATTAATCACGATTATCCAGTTTTCCCACAAAATTTCTGATTCGTTTTTGAACAGAGAGACATACTAGTTCAATCTACCAGATTTTTCTTTCTCTCCAATTAATGCAACAAGACTTTCAATGCATGCTATATGTTTTCTAGCTTTGAGTAAGTTTGATAAAACGGTAAAAAAAAACGAAATATGGGGAAGCATTGTTCTTTACTGTCAACCATGACTGTCAACAAATCGTTGTGCAGCCGACCTGCGCGAGAAAAGGACAGGCTAGTTATATAGCTGTATAACCAGCTACGGCAGCGGTATATAACTAATGCTGAGACTATCTTATGTACTGTGGGATGAACTCGAGAGAGAGAGAGAGAGAGAGAGAGCTCTCTCTTCTATTTTTATCGTACTTCCATACGGTTGATTTCGCAGGCTATAATTTAGAAAATACGTATGTGGAACATGTCATCCGCATCGAAGTAGGTCAAGCAAACGATGCAATTAGCGTGTCTCGTTTTTTTTATTGTCTTTGTCATCGATACCAATCTTATATGTCCCACACATATGTTCTATTACCTTTTATTATCTATGTAGGTATCGATGCGCAATCCATGTATTTCGGCCGACTGAGTATCACGCGACACAATAGCATCGGAAACCTATAGATCGGCTGCAATATCGCTATCGTGAATATATGCTATCTATGCGTTGCATAGTCACGCATAATATGTATTTGTGCAACATCGTATGTCCGAGGATATGGATATCACTTTGTATGAAATCCGGATATCTCTATTATTCGTGTTATAAGCAATTCGTATCGCAATACGTATGTCATAAGATCTCTTTATTGCAATAATATATAGAAGAAAAATGTTGTGTTAATGTAACGATGAATATTTTAAAAGTAACACGAATGTTGTGTAATAAATTAATACAAAAAGAATAGAACATTAATACAATTTGGAAATAAATTATGAAAGCACATTTTTTTAAATAAAATTCACATTTATGATGATGTTGCCACATATTTCATTCATTTACCTTAAAATTTACGTTTCAAAATTATATTATTTTTATATCATTTGTTTGTTATCAAATTGCGTTATTTTAACTAAAAGGTGTTAAATATCAATTTAATACAAAATATTTAAATAACACATTATATTAAATTAACACTCGATTGGTTAAGGAAAAAATTTTAACAAGGACCGATTTTAATATAAATACACAATTTTTTTTTACTGTGTGTGCAATACAAAAAGTATTTTTCTTAATATACAACTTTTTCAAAAATGTTTTCTCTAATGATGGAGTACGAAACGACGCAAAATCGCATGCGAAAAGTTTCCGATTATTCTCCATTTCTTCCACCTTGTTCCCCGGGATACGAGAGTGAGTTAGAACATCGGGCTTGTCACAAAACTTTTAATGAAAGTTCGCCGAGTCCGTTGTTAAATCTGCTCGGATAATTCGCACACCCATTCAAAACCGCCACAATTTTCAAGAGACTTTAGTCGGCAATTCACTTTTTCTTAAACGGTTCATTATACGTCTGAATCAATTAATATTGCATCCCATCAGACCCGAAAGTTATCTTAATAGCAATGAAAATAGGGGAATGCATTTCTGGTTACGTGGTTTGCCTTAATCAGTTTGCGCTGAACCATCCTGTTGTCCGCGTTACATCCATATTTATGAGTAAAGCATATTGTCTGGCTATACACAGCGCACATACATATACATACGAATAAACTGCATAACGCGCAAATGCATTTAATGTATTTATCCCTACATCTATAGCTGATATCTCAAGGTTGCTCTTCGACTTCGTGTTCTGTCTTTGTGGTTTATGAAAATAGAACTTTGCTTAATTTTTCATTACATCGATAACTTTGACTAACTTTTTACAAACAGAAGTTAAAAGCTATGTTCCATTAACGTCCATTGTCGTTTCACACGAGTCGTTCACGTAGGAGAAGATATCTATCTAATATTTTATTTTAACAGAAATAGCGTTTCCAGAAATAGCTAGTGGATACAGCCAGATCCAAATCAAGAAAATGAACGCGGAACAAATACGAATGAAGAAAGATGAACGGTGGATAACTTGCTTCAGTGAGTGCAAACAGCATCGCCAGTCTTGGCAGTGCTCATTAAACTATTCATATTTATTGAAGCAAGCTGTTTATTCGTGTTTATTCGCGTTTATAATTTTTCAAGTTCAATCCATACTATTTTTTCACGCACCATTAAATATTGTACTTCAATAATTGGTCTAATGCAAGAAATAGCTGGCAGCTATTGATCGTATTTGATTTTTCATTTAATTGGCCGAAGGTTGAAGCTTGGTGCAAAGGGCTGCGTACTATATTCTCATCGCATATAGAATGATTTGACGTATATGGCATTGCACTTTTCCATTGTGTGTATATATACATGTAAAAGTTCACACGTGTATTTATAGTTCTGTACATTTTTGGATCTGCAACATTTCAGTTTCTCTATTTTGCAATAATCAATATTTCTTCTTTAAAGTGTATAAAAAACTGTTATACTCTATTGCATTTGAAATATTAAAGGCAAATGTTTTATTGCATATATATATATATATATATATATATATAGTAGGAATATATATATATATATATATATATATATAAGTAGGACCGTTTTGTGAAATGAAAAGTGTATATACAGTATAAAATATTTGTTTTATATTTTGAAAAATGTATATTTCTTGCGTTAATGGAGAAGCATGAATTATTATAAAAATTTTACGTCTTTTTTAACCAGTATTCAGTGCGTTTATCGAGGTGAATAATACATTAATAAAAATTTGTATGTATTAAAGTACTGCATGGAGTAGGTATTAAAATATTTGCATGGAGTAGGTTATATCGATTTGTTCGTTTTCTGAAAAGTCTAAACGCGTAATTTTAGTTTACAATTTCGAACTATGAAAAAGTTAATAAATCCGGCGTTTTAAAGTCAAACTGAAATCCCATTTTATATGATAATATCTGTAAAACGTCGATAGAAAATTGCATGAGTTACTACAGAAATTATGCTTATTATAGTTATTCGAATAGTAATCAATGATTACAAGCCATTAATGACCGTTTCAAGAGAGCGCTTCTGCTTCACCGTATTAAGTTTCTATTACACTGTCTAATTAACCCAGTTTTCTTCCAAGATCAATATTAAAAATGTCGCGATTGCTGTTTGTACATGCAAATTGCACTTTTATCACAATACATGATATCACGTTAAAAAAAAATTTTTTATAAAAAATATGATTTTGAACAAACAGCAGATATGATTTTCTTTTTTCAAAATTTTCTTACAATTGTTACTCTTTTAACTCAGCAAGTTCGGTACATTAAGAGATGATTGTTACAAAAAATGCGATAAATGGCAGATAAGACGATACATACAGCAAACACGGTTCTTTTTCACCAGAGTAAATTTTCTTCGCGAAACCGCAGAAAAGAGGAGTGAACAGGCAAACAAGCACACAAACCACTGACATACTTAACTCCTCGGAGGAGTAGTTGCCTCGTAATAATGTATAAAAAGTCTCGGCGGTATGTGACGTAGTTCGTGCTCGCTCAAATGAAGTACCGGTTACGAGAGTTTTTACGAATTTATCTCTCGAAACCGAGCGTATAATATGTCGCGACGGCTCGCGTAACGCGCATCATCTTCCCGGTGAAATTTGTATATTGACGCTTGACACTTTGCATTACGCGTCTGCGAGCGAGGATTCAACGAGAAATTTATTAGCCAATTATGAGTGCTTAAACTCGAATTTTTTCGTGGCCTCTTACGCAGCAATTATTACTTGCAGATTCTTCGACTGAAAGAAACCTCTCTCTCCCTCTCTTTCTCTCTTGGAGTTCCATTACGATTTTGCTATTGCAGGACTGCAGGTGCACCCACTCGCTGTGAGGAGAAAGCGCGCGTTTAAGCGGTATTAGGTGTTAACCCTTTAATACTTAGTATGCTTGAGGTCAACTCGATTCCTCAACTGCGTCAAAATACGCGGGTGGTCGGAAAGATCATCGGTTGTTCCAGCGCGCCTCATTACCTGGAAGAGTTGCTGTTAAGTACATGGTGCTCGAGTTTCTTGTCTCGACTAGGAGGAATCCGCCGTTTCGAACGAAGTGTATCATGCTTCTCCGTTTCCCTCTGAAATCTTCGTAATAGTTTTTACGCTGGTTGTGTACAGCGTATAAGCCATGTACACGCATGCATATGTATAACGCAGTGTGAATGAAACGAGAGTGAAACGTTGCTCGTCAGAATTTTCGTTGGGTATATGTAATGGATCGGTCCGGCAACGAACAAAGTGATTATTCAACGGTTCGAAAATGCCGGTGCATGCGACCGCCGCTGCCGGGCGGGCGGGCGCGGCCAGTTGAACGGATTAAAGTTAACTAGCATTGCAAAATGGTAGCTAGCGTATTGGCGAACCTCTCCCCCGTTTCTCTCTCCTACACGTTTATACCGTTTCTCTCGCGCGCGTTCACTGTGTATCTCTCGTTCTGTGACACTCGGAAATCGCGCACCCGCGCGTCGCGCCGCGCCGCGCCGCGCTGCGCCGTGCGATTAGGTTCTCGCGAGTGTCGCCGTGTATGCTCGGCGCGCGGACGTTACACGCGCATAAAGTCCATTGTGGACGGGAGCAGTTGGCCGATGCATTGAATTAGCATCGGATTAGCCGAGTTTAGCCGGCCGTTTCTCTTCTCGCGAAGGAGACACGGTGCTCCGGCGCGCGCAACTATAAATTATGCCATGCACGTGGGGAAAGAGAGAAAGAGAGAGAAAGAGAGAACATTTCGGCGGCGACGGCGGCAGACAAAAATCTCTACCTCCGATACTCACGTACCTTTAATTAGCATACGACTCGGTCTCGGGACACCTTCCTCGGGAGCTGCGCTCCATGTTTCGCAACACGCCGCTCTCGCCGCAGCTTGGCATTTCGATCTGTGCGAATCGCTCCGCCCGCCCCGCTGATGCACCGCCGTTGCCGTGGCTATTCATACCGCGATGATTAGATGCACATCGTTGCATTGAGGATGACTAAAGCCTTCCCGGTATCGGAAAGATATACATTCGTAATCCTTGTACCTATACCATCGTAATCATTGTAAATGGGGAATACAATGGCATTCTAATTTCATGACGATCAATCATCGATTGAAGGCCGATCTAGACTTAGATAGCACTATTTATAGACTGTCTAAGGAAATCGTTATTTGTCATTTATCAATATAATATACAATTGCTGCGAGCTGTCGTATACCGTAGCCAAGCTTATCGAAGCCGGTCTTTCGTGTTCTATTCTCTCCGCCGATTGTAATTTTGACATTGTTCCCTCTTGATTTTCGTCCTTCTCCCCCCCCGCCCCGGTCTCGTCTCAATCGTGTGCAGATTCGTTGCAGAACTGAGCTCTCGGGATTTCAATGACGCCGAGGTCGGCGAGTCCTTTCTCCGATGAGTTTGGCTTGTCTTCAGCACCATAGAGCAGAGTCCGGTAGTGATCCAGCACGTACGGATCGAACGTTTCATGCAAAATGCGGTTTGTGTTCGAGGAACAGGTGCGCGCGGTATATGCAGGCAGTCGATTAGACAACCGGGTGTCCGGCGAGCATGTCTGGCGAGAGAATTGCAGGGTCGCGTTGTATATAGCGTAACACCGATAGCAGTGCCGAGCACGTATGCACGGTCGCATGGTATAGAAGCGCAGGGTATCGGCAATATCACTCCTTTCTCTCTTCCTCCCTCTCTTTGTTCTCTGCCTTCCCGTCTTTCTCAATCTTTCTTACTCTCATAGTCACGGGTGCAGGATGTATAACATATATATTTATAGTTGTAGATATTCTAAAAAAATATCTTGAATTTTTTTTAATTCATTTCTTGATCGTGGCATAGATTTGATTAAGTAGGTCAATTACAAAGAAATTATTTAGTAAATTATCTAATATATCGAAGTAAAACGAGTGTCTTCTTAATGAAGATTGAAATAACACTGTGTGACAAATTAAATTCTTTTTAGCTTTTAGGGCGTAAGTTTAAAAATATTATCAAGATTTTTCAAATTTTCTGATAATGCTCACGTGCAATTCAAGGATAGTCGTGTGACAAATTATTTCTTGTCGAGAAAAATGCATAGATAACGGGAAACATCCTCTGTGGTACGCCCTATATATCGAACACACGAGCACGAAAAGTATAAGTAGTCAGGTACGACCAGTTCCTCTCGGTTGACCGCATGGCGCAACCTGGCCAATTGATCAATCAGGCTCTTCGATATGTCGCGGCCTCGTACAGTCGGTCCTCCGAGCGAGATTTTCCCGAGAAATCGGGCCGGCTACCGAATAAACGTCTCGGCGAAAGCGCGCACGACACACCCGGTGGCGCGTTCATTTCGCGGCGTGTAATTGCACGGCAATTACGGCGGCTCGTATAATTCGCCGTCGGTGTGATCGGCCATGTCATTATCGCATACGCTCGCGAGAAATCGCGCCGTGGATGGATCACATTCCCGCGGTACTCACCGCGGATCCTGCTCCCGTTTTACCGGGGGACCGGTTGATAAGCGGCACGATTGATTTTCCACGAGAAATTCTCTTTCGCGATCTCGATGTCGGAACGATTGTGGAGTTGCGCGGGGTTGTTGTACATTGGAATTCCCGGAATGGTCGTTTGTAACGAAGTTTATTAGCAATAAGGCGTTTATTTGTTGCGGTTTTCTCGCGAACATGTGCGATACATTACAGCAGCATTTCTCAAACAACTATCTTTCGTTAGAGTGCTCTAAGAGCGTTAATTTATAAACTTTAGGTAACAGTGTGGCTTATTGAAAAAAAAATCAGCGTTTTTAATATTGAAATAAAAATATTGTGCTGTTTAGTTTAGATCCTCGAACTTTGCAGAAAATCGTTTATTAGGAATTGAAGAGAAAATTATGTTTTATGACGTAGAACGCAATATGTATTTAATTTTGATAGAAGTAAAAACAATGGAATAAATTGTCGGAAATAGCTTGAGAACCTCTACGGAGCAGAAAGTAAATGACTAGTTGCCATAGATTTATTAACTGATACCGTTGCAGGTTAAACGATCCATGTAATCAAGTTTTTTTTTCTAATAGGCATGTTAAGTCGCGAAGAAAAATCGGCCGGATACGCCTCCGTGGATACGTAACGTTGCAGATTTTCGTCTCTTGATTCGGAGCGGTGATTCGAACGTTGCAACAGTAACGGGTTGGCGGTGTTGGCGGTGCGCGGACGTTAGATGCACGATAGTTGTATACAAATGGCCTATCTAGCATGAAACGCGCGTTCAAGAGAAATTCATCCGCTGTCGGGAAGCTGAAATAACACGGTCGATGATGTCATAGCTCCGTCACGTGAAGCCAAAGTACGCGACGTTTGCTTACGGGTGGGAAATGCGGTTTCGCGATAACAGTGCTGGTGCGCGCTTAACGAAGGCTCTATCTTGCTTCCCCTCGCGTGCTGTACTCACTCGACAACGAGGTCTCTCTGCTCTTAAGATGATGTTGCGTCTTACGTCGCCTCCGAGAGCGCCGCCGCGCCGTGCCGTGCCTCGCTACCGCAGGTGCGCCTTTGTGTCTCGGACCACGTCGCATTTGCATACGAATGAGACTTTTCGGAACGCTCTCGTGGCGCCCGGAATTTCGGGATTTTTACGCAGGCCACGCGCTGCACGAGCGCACGTGTAAAATATGAATGAAATACAACGTGAACTTGCTGCCGTATGTCATTTGCAATGGCGCTAGTTACTCGAGCGCACTGCTAATTCATATCTGATCCTGGCGATGTATCTCAATACATCCACGTGCTCAACAATGTTGCAGGGATTCTCTCTCTCTCTCTCTCTCTCTCTCTCTCTCTTCTTTTTTAATAAAAAAAAGCTTATGCTCCCAAGTTTCCGAACAATCTGAAGTAGTAACAACTTTTCCAAAGTTTACTGCAGTAATCTCCGAGATAAGCGCCGGGTAACTCATTCTACCTTTTCGTGTCTCCGCGTAGGAAAATTCTGCCTGATATCGAAAGAATGTTAAACGAATGATATAAAAAAAAATTTACTAACGTGAACATAAGAGCGTGAGAATGAAAAGTAGACAGGTGGTTCGCCTATTCGATGAGAAGCGATTGTGGACCGTTATTACGCCCTATCGCTGTGTTGAAACGTAAAACGGACGCGAGGCGGCGGGATATCGGGCGCCTCCGGGTCATCGAGTAGAAAAAGAGAGTATTTAGATAGGCATGGAGAAAGTCTTCTATGCATTTGGATCTGGAGAACGGGTTATACGGGGAATGTATACGGTTCGATATAAAGTGGAATTTTACGAATACAATTCAGAAACGAAAAGAACATGTAACGACAAGCGGTTTTTTTTCTTTCTGCGCCATCTGTTTATTAATAATTTTATCACAATTCAATTATATTTGGATTTATAGATTTCCGTAAAGTAAACGACAGTTGAAATCTCTCGGAAGACCGTCGTGTGGAAATTAAAGATGCAAGTCTTACGCAACACTCCTTACAAGCGAAACTTTGCGTCGTCATTACTCAAAGTTGTAAATGTCCGTTCTGCATCATTGGGTCACGCAGTCGCGCGCTCGATATAATCCACGAACATTAATTACACAGCTCGAGAGGTATACGTATCGCAAAAACTGCAAGAATATCGGCAATTCATCACGTTCGAATCAGCGACACTCGATGCGCAATTTCTCTCGTTTTATTTTTCATTTGTTTCTCTCGAACGCGTGTTGGTATTACGTGCATGTCAACGCATTACGAAGCAATGGCCAGTCTAATTTTCTCACGATATATAGCGCATGGGCAGGCTGCATATCACGAATTCGCCGAGTTATCAGAGGTTGCAAAGAGACCCAGCCCGTGAGCTTGACTAGGTTTCAGAAAGCATGAAGCGCGTGCTCGTTGAAATCCATTCGTGCATCTGCGCGTCCTGAATAGCCGCCGTGGCATCGTTCGACTTTTGCAACCGCACCTCTCGGTATTTCCTGGTTTGCCGAACGTACCTAAAGGCATCGGCATTTAGACGAGCCTTTAGGTTTGGCTTAGGTAGCGAGGGAGTAAGTTGTTTCGTTTTGTGAACACAGTGATTCGACGATGATTACAAAATTAAGAGTCGCCTCCGTCTCTCTTCTCAATGTTGCGTAACGATAATATATTTGGAAATATACGTCGAGGGAATAAAAAGGAGATAAATGTATTATATTCGCGAAAGATAAATTGTATTTTGCGTTTGCGAAACTTCTGTCTATCTGTAATGTCTACACGTAAGAAACCAATCGATAGAATCAATTGAATAATAACAGTTATAGGTAATAGTATTACTTGACTTTAAAAATCAATAATACGACAGATCAATACGTACATAAGTGCAGTTATGGGTTTGAGCACGCGATATCGTTCGCGAAATTGGCTAACGTTTTGATCGCTTAAATTTGGAGACTATTGATTCTTGACATTTTTGTAGCAATATTTTCTCTAATTTAATGGATTAGAATAATCAGTAATAGCAGTGTAATTTAATGAACTAAAATATTTTATTATTACAAAATACAACGATGGTTGGGGGAAGGGGCACTCAGTATAACATATCGCTTCATGCCCTTTCAGCTTGTCAACAATTTTTTACAATGTAAACGCACAGGGAGGCCATTCAACCATTAACCGGTTTATTGAACTGAACTGCGGCTTTACAATCTATATGCAGTCACTAAAATATTGGCGTTATTGCTTCGAAAGAGGGGAGAGAGGGAGAAAAAGAGAGAGAATCGTTTCCTCTACTCTCCTCCGTTTCGTCAATCAATCCATTAACTGAAAAAACTCGTATGCGTAAAACTCGCTCCGTTTTCAAATATACGTGTATTTGTTGTGTCGATCAAACATTTTTCTACAGTCACGCGTTTTCATACGCGTTGCGTGACCGGTATTTTACGCGCGAATGTATACTTCTAGTGCTACGGCATCGCTGCAGAGATCAATAACGGGACATACGGGCTTTCCACATTGATAGTTTCTTGCTATTTCACAGTAAGACTTACAATATAGTCATCCCGACGACTAACCATATGCATATGTGGAAAAAATGGGCTTATCGATGATCCCTGCGGTACATAGAATCGGTCTTGCTTATGTAGATTGTAATCGTTACTTACATCACGGCGAATTTATGTGCAGTGCATACAGCCTGTAATTCAATTTAAAATTCAACGATTACGACGATTGCATATTTCGTGCAGATTGTTACGCATATCTAAATTGTTGAATATTTAACATTCCTTTTTACCCTTACATTTCTTTCTTTCGTCGCTTTTATTCTGTCAAATCGGTTTTGTCTTTATCAGTTTGAATAGTTGAACTGCTTCATTTGTTTAAATAAAGTTTCAAATCTTTACGTCGCTGATGAAAACGAAATTTTCTATATTGCAGTCTTACCGTATGGTTACGAAAATTTTTATAAAATGTTTTATATTGATAAAAGATACAAATTCATTAAATGTCAAGCGTTTCTCTTTGGCTATTCGCCAATTCAATTAACCGAATCAATTAATTGAATCGGAAAATAAATAAAAAGTGCCCAAGCCTAGGTGAAACCGCATCGTGCAGTTTACAGTGATGTCCATTGTTGATGCAGTTTGAGAGGCTGGTTAGACCGCGATCAGCTTAAGGCAACCACACACCGCGTCGCCGAAAGTGCGAATGCTCGTGCAGCTGCTGTTTTAATCTGTTCTTCTCTTTAATCTACCACTTGTAAAGGCATTTACAGGTTCGATGTAACTCCGCGAGTCCCGTAATTCCACCTGCAATGTATCTTCACCTTATCGCGGCTTTTTAGCATCCGAACAGAATTTGCTATATGTTATTCGCGCGTTGAGGCATTATTGCGGTATTCGCGTATCGTCGTATTACAAATTGGTATCGCGCGTATTATCACGTTCCAAATAGGCGCAAGTATGCTCGAAACGATATCATTTCGATACTCTCCGGAGGCGCGTTTACGTGATTCCGCGCGGATTTGCATTCCCATCGGATGCTATGTTAATTAGTAATCAATCCGTCGCGAATAATAAGGGTGATCCCGACGATTTCCATTATGTCCATACGCGCGAGCTTCTGACGGGTGAAATTGCTGACCATGTTGCGGTAATATGATTATAAGCAGCTGACGCGGAAGAAGTGCATCGACTGACTGACAGCAAGGCAGTAGAAGCCGTGCCGACCGCCCTCTTCGCGAACACGAGAATATCAGTCACGATAATTATCAATCCGAGCATTAGTGTCGGATAGAACGTGACGTCTCCTGCGACTCTCCTCGCGGCGTGCGATTAAATCTTGAGAATACGTGAAAGTGGTTAGCTGGATTTACGCTCACGTTTCTTTCGACAGTGGCCCATTTAGTCGAGTCAAAGTTGACATTTATTGTCAGGCTTTAATGGGTTAAACGATCTCTTTTCCCTCGTGACATCTACCGTAAAAGGAATGACACGTGTTAAAGCTCTCGGAATGGATATACCCCCGTATAATCCCCCGTATCCGTATCGAACTATATATACATTTATTTAACGCGAGGGACAATTGTTTAACGACTGAAATCGTGATACGTATGTGATACGTTTGTCGAGCGTTGACTGTATCGTGTAATGAACCACCTGCACTTTGACGGGCCGCCCTATCGATGCGGCGCGGCGCTAAGGGGACGGTGGGCGGAAGTTATGAAAGCCCCGAGGGTTCTCCGTGCGCAGGGTGGTAGGTAGGGAGACATATTAGTGGCTATATTACGCTGTTCCCAGTTTGTCGTTCGCTGGCAGTATTATGACAACCAACAACTATGTCTCCGCGCTATCCATTGCGTCTCCGCGCTATCCATTGCGCGTCATCCTGGTATAACGAGCGCCGCGATACATCCGTCAACCAACGTGTCTCCCGTGCTAGCCACTTTTGCTGACACGTCATGCATTGGTAATGCATTACTCGTTGGCGCGGACGAGATGCCGCGGCTCGCGGAGATATTGCGCTCGTTCGAAGCGGGCCACGTGCGCCACGTTTGCCCGACGATGGAAATTAATGTATGCAACGATTACAGATGCACGACGAGGACGACGCAGAATGGCATTCCGCGGGGAATAACGATAAAACTGTTAGCGGTTGTTCGTCACGGTACCTTACAAACTCGTAATTTTCGCCAAATTATCGCGCTCATTTCGTTTATATCCGCGCGCGCATTACAGCGCGACAATCGTCTCGTTACGAGCCACCACGAACTCCGCGCATCGTCGTAAAGCGTCACTAATGCATGCATTTGGCCGCCACGGTCTGCGACGCGCGATGCATGTAGATGTATGACAAGGGCCGCGCGCCCATGAAGATACTTACTGTTGCAAAGTTGGTGCATTCGCCAGCGTAAACTCGCCTCCGTTGTTGTATCTTACCCTTGAGCGAGTATAGCGGCAAACTAGTCTGCCTCAGTGGCGGTAAGACGTCCCCGTTTCCGCGGCTGCGGCCCCGTACGATCAGCCATCGTGCACGCTCGAATGCACCATTACGGACACGTTCGCTCAAACGTTTACGCGTATACTTGTCGCGGCGGCGGTGGCGGATAATATCAGCAATGTAGTGACTGGACGCGAACGTGTCTATTTCGACGACATATACCCGTTCATCTTGTCGGTGTTTCTTCAGCGAGAGGTGATGCCGTAAATATAATCGCTTAAACGATATATATGGTGTCTCTCCGCTAACGTTGAGGTAATCCATCCTGTTGGGACGGCAGGTCCGGGGACTTCCGCTCGCAGGCACTCGTGACGGCTCTCATCTCACGTTTGATATACGACTATAAATGCGTTCGCCCGTGTAATATGCAAACGGGAGGCTTAACGGGTAATATCATGACTCGGCTTATCCTAACAAGCTTCTGACCTCTCGAGCTCCAGCGTAAACTTGCTCCTTCGAACACTGCGTATACGACAAACGTACCACATCTGCTGTCATAGTGAAATGCGTCCTGAGAGAATTCCGATAATCGCCCGCTTATGTCACGATTATTACGCGCCTAATAAACCTTATCAGCACTGTATATTCGCGAGAATGTTTCTTCAACCTAACAAGAGCGTTGTTTTATCAAAGATTAATATATCGAGCAAGAAATTACGTTTTACAATACAAATCTTTGAAACAACATTGGTTTATTCAATATTTAGAGAAGATCGATAAATATACGGAATAGCACATTTAAACAAGAGCCGTGCTCGTCCGATAAAGCGGCGATAAAACGAACGATGAGCGAATCCACCCTCGAACATTTCCGTTGCACACCTTGTGCAAATTCTTACTAGTTGTAAAACCGGCGAAAGTCACATATATCCCGTGACAGCTGCGTGAAACGCCGCAAAGGATAATGACAGTACGTCACGAACGTCGCGAGAGGCATTCAGAAGCACATTCAACTAAACTTTCGAGAAACCCATAAATTAGGTAATCGTAGAATACGTACCGTAATAATGTAGCATCTGCGTCGAGAACACAAATTGGAAATCTGAAACATTAAGGATTATTCGAGACATGTAATGTAAAATTATAAAACCTTTGCATGCGTTAATATTTGATGCAAATAATGGAATATAAAATATATTTAGAATATATATTATATATAAACATTTTAGAATTTATTTAGTTAATGATCTCCTTTTAAGGAAATGTATTACACCCATCTTTATAAATATGCTAATATTTATATACTTAAAATAAATTATACACGTATAAAAATTGTATTTATAAAGTTCTATTTTTTATTAAACGATGTATTCTTATAGTTTACTTACTTCATTTTTTATTCATTGTTTTTATAATAAAAATAACGATCAAACTCTCAATTTTTTATATACGTACTCTAAGTATTCAAAATGTAAAATTTTATTCTGATTTTGAAGTTAATTGTTGTGTAAATAAATAAATAAATTTTATTTGTTTACAAAATAAAACAACTCTGAAATAAAATTTACGTAAAACACCATGAATACTTAAAATACATTTACATTAGTGCACGTTTTTATTTCTTATTAAAATAATTTTTTATTTAGAAGTACCAAATTTTTTTTTTTTTTTTATTAATTCCCACTGCAATGTAGAACAATTTGTAACATTTTCATTCATTTGAAAGTAGGTGTAGTATATCCTTCGTATAAGGAGCATCGAATTCTCGACGTACAAAGTTTTAATTAAGTTCACGTGGAAGCAGTTTTATATTTAATTACTGTAAAGAGGTGCTGAAAAACGGTACGGAAGGCGTATCATTTTCCATGTTTTAAGGTGGACGACGAGCACTACAACTTGGTTGGCTGAGTGCAGTAATTTATAAGGCGTAGATCTCTGTCAGAGATGTTAATGAAATTCGTGCAACCGACGTTTCTGCGAATCTGCAGGGTCAACCGTGTTTTAATCGCGCTTTAAAGTCAAAGAATTACGAGTGATGTGGAGCAGCGTAAAGATCCGGGACAATGAGCCATGAAACTCGAGTGAAACGGCGTGGCGTCCTAGTCTTAACGGCTCCAAGTGACGACGCGCGAGAGCTCCAGGTCACTTCCCTGGAGGCATAAACAAGATGTATAAATTTCCTGGTTCTCCTTCTTCAGCATAAAATTCCGCAACTTTGCTTTTACAGCCTCGCCGCGAGCCACCCTTTGAATGTTATACCTTCACGTGTAGTTAAATCATTTACTAAAACTTTCGGATACGCTGTCCTACGAATACGTAGTTGCGAAGAAAGTAACAGTGGGTGGGTTACACGAGAAAGAATAACAGATAAACGACTGTATATTACAGTCAGAAAGAATAGAATAACATACATTAGTGTTGAGTAGCGCCTTAAACGTCGCAGAACTGCTACTGCACTTTCGCCCATTTGCACAATGCTTCTTTCGTATATCCTACTCGGGATACGTAATCCAAACAAAAGCGTACAACGAGTGAATAATGTCACAAAAAAACACTTTTTTCTACAAGCACTTTTTTCTTAAAGCCATTATTAAAGATTCGAGAGATGTCAGGATCAGAGACGGATGGTAGCATTAAGAGTTCTGTTTCACTCACGAGCGATATGCATGCCACCGCATTTCTTTTACAGCGTTTCGCCAGGTGCGATGGTATTTACCCTCACGGCTGTTCGGTGTCACCCGTAAACTTCAAGAGGCGATCCTCATCGTTATCCATAAAGTCTCAAAATTGCAGCGCGTACGACGCAAGTTCAACGACGACGCGGAAAAGTTGACTTTATTTAGTGTCGCGGATCCCACATATACGCGTCATAAAATTTATGAACGATCGATGCGCGCGGCCTGTTCAGCGAGTCCGTCCACCGACATTTCGTCTAGTAAGATCTGCGATGGGAGTTCACGTATGGTACGACTTTTATTTTTTTATGATTTTTTCAACACATACATAGCTTCTTTCTGTTTCTTCCGTAAGAGAGACTCTAACTTATGTGGGATTTCTCGAGCCACATTTAAAATTCTCTGTATTAAGAAACTTCGATCGTAATCCGGCTTTACTTCGCTATCACCGTCTATAGCTTTTTTTTTTTACGTACCTCTGTATAAGTTTGCGCCTCAAATTTTGACGCGTTTCTTTTCTTGTTACGCCGTTGTTATTCTTTGTTGGTTATTTTATGACATTCATTTCCAACCGTAACAGACGTTTCAGGAGTATATCAATGCGCCTTTTGTTTGTATCTTTTAAACCGAGTTGCGCTACGTGTCGAGAAAGTTTTCCGCTTGAAATGGTAAGAGAGTCTATTATCTTCGTTCTTTTTTCCTTCCTGACGTTTCCACATCCGTTTCTGGCATCTACCTTTCAGAGTATTCGATTCCTAACAATTTATACTCGGTCAGAGTTTCACATTGTTTCGCAATTTCCTTCTCGTCTTCGCGTATTCGTTTTCACGAAACCTCTCAAATGTTGCGAACCCTTAGGCATACACCTGTTCCCTGGGTGTTTCTTGACCGGATGTTGTACGTCAGCGCTGACGTGTGTTGCGATTGGAAAGTTGAACTCGTTAGTGTCAACTTCAGCATCAAGTATCTTCGAGGCTAGGCAAAATTTGGCGTCAGCGCTGCTATTCATGCTCGTCTCAGGATTTGACGCGGGCGCACGCTCGTCTCTACGAGAGTTCTCCGTCGCGCGTGCCGCTTTCATGAACGAAGTTCAGGATAAAGTTAAGCGGTCGGGCGCGCACGGCTCTATTGAAATTTCATCTCAGCGCACGAGAGTCGCGAGAGTGATCCCCGATCTTTCCGCGACCGTTCTCGACTCGGCCTTCGGCGAACTCGGGAGAAGACGTCTCACGCGAGATTAACTTCTCATCGTCCTTTAACGTGTTCGCGTTCGCATGTCTCTCGTATACGTACGCGATTCGCCTACGTGTGTGAACGTGCATCTCGGAACGAGATCCGACGACGACGACAACGTCGAGGACCGGCCGATCGACCCACGTGGTGGATCACCCACGCTTTCGCGCCTAACGACAGTTATGGGTGTAAACGGGCATGACGTTAGCCGCCACGCTCTACGGATCGTTAAGGCCGACCCCCCGGCGAGCGATCACCCGTTCGTTCGCTCGCGAGACGAAACGGGTTTCGAGGACAAGCGAACTACCGGACGTGCAGGTCGAACCACGTCGTTAGCGTTGCTCTTCTTCGTGCTCTTCTTCGTGCACGACGAGTCCGACGCGAGGCCACGCTATCGTGGTTCTCGACGTCACGGACGAGGTTGTACCTGATCGGATCAACCTGCTCTCTATTGACAAAAAATTTTTAGCGAAGGGTTTCTTTTTTTTTTGTTTTTTTATGCTGGCAGAGCACATACGTTGCTATGACTCATGAATCTTTTTAACTCCGTCGCAATAACAGACAGATTAAATATGCAAAGTTACATTATTTATTCATAGCGCATGTGATTGCTGACAGATATAACAAGATTTCCGCGAACTTATATCCAATATCAAGATGATGGAGTGAGAGTGCAATTTCTTATCCGATCGAAATTAGGTCTCGTTGTACCGATCCGTAGCAACCAGTTTCATTTGAGTAATGTCTTTCGATTCGCGCCGCCTGTCCCGCTTCGTTTCCTCTTCGTCGGAAAGAACAGGGTTCACGACGATGGCGGGTTCGTGCGCGCATCGCTCCTAGATAAGATAGGCTAAATAAATAATTGAACGTCCAGCCGTTAGCTGGCCTCGGGCGAGGGTGTTGATAACCTCGGGGTGAAGCGGAGCCGGTCTCGAGTAGACTTTATCGCGTATCTGTCCAAGTTGTATGGCCTGGGATGTCCTAGTTTACGGCAGCGTAAATCGGGTGCCTTCGTAAACACCAAAAAGTTAAACTCCCGTCTCTCGTGCGGCGCCGCGCCATTATCGGACACGAAATGGAAAGATGCATTTATCTTGTACCGAGAATAGTCACAAAGACTCTGTCTGTGTCTCGTGTAGGCATATGTTTGTTGTCCGCAGAGATACGTGAACTATTCGAGAGTCGGATTAAATTCAGATTGAATAATTACCATGATTCGAAAATCTCGAATCTTAGCTGTTGGAATGTATTGATATATTAAATATATTGATAATCTTATACTATGTTTTTTATATTGACGAAATTATATTTAAAATGACTTTATAATCATTATTTTTTTTACATAGAAATTTTTTTTTATTATTTATATTGAAGAGATTGTGATATTTTTTGCTCTTATATAAAGATCATTCTCTATTATTAGTAGTTTTAAAACGTAAATTTTTTAAGATTAATAAATAAAATGTACGCGTTGACATATTGTAAAAATTAATTTTACTGTAGAAGCATGTTTGTAAATTTTATTCTCAAATTGCGTTGAAATATATTTTTTATGTTAATATTTTATACATAATATTTGTGTTGTTAACGTATTCACCTTGTGTAACGTATTCATTTTGTGTAAATTACACATAAAAATATGAGTAGACTATTTTGAAACATGGGGTATATATATTAAATTTAATACAAATCTTCTTGTAGAGTAGATCGCAGCAATACGAAATTTCTCCTGCAGATTTTAGAATGAATCTTTTTATTTATTTTTTCCTCACGACAATTTGCAATAATATACTTTTGCAATTAGTTTTATAATTTTATAATTAAACTTTAGTCGAGGTTCAAATTAACTATATAAATTTCGAAACTGTGTAGCGGGGCAAATTTAATCTTTCTTGTTTTGCACAAAATTATAGATCCCCGATATACTGCTTGCTTTTGCAAGTCTATGGTCAGTAAATCGCGGGGGAACAGGATGTCTATACAAACTTGCGTGACTTTAATGATTGGCAAGGGAAGACTAGGTAGCATACGGTCGTTAAAAGTTTATGACGTTTCCCGAATGGATAGGAAAACGCATCGGCAACGATAACGATTCTGTTGATCGGCATACCTTGCCTGATCGTGCAAACGATTTGCGGAAAAGAGGAAGGATTCATGTATTATCTTGATTAACCGTTAAATAATTCAATTTATAATATCCGTCATGTATACAGGTACTTTCCGCTCTGAATAGTTATTTCGAACTATATATCTCACAACAGAGCGAACTTTGTGACGTTGCGTTCGGCGAAAACACGACCGACTGTCGGCGACTTTGTAATTAACGTACGATAATAGCGCGCTAATTTGACGTTAAAAGTTTGCGTCATATTGCTCCTAGGGCAAGAAAATTGCAGGATAAACGACTTGGGACTGTTGCACACGACCCCGGGCAATACGCCGGTATAAATCATGAACGATAAATTATTCTCCATGACACCGGATAGAAAACCTAAATGCAGATTTTCCCAATCTAGCACGGGAGCTCTAACGCGTTTAATCGTTTGATGCATTACCTCGGTATGCGAAGACCGTTTAGGCAAATAATAGTTATTCCGGCGAGATCCGGGCGTCAGGTGAAAAGGGATACGTGCATCGATCATCCCCAGGTCGTATGCGTAGACACTTCCGGTGATGTCGTCCGCGGATCATCGATCTAGATCATTGCCCTGACTCTATCGGTACCAACGGCCACTCAATGGCCGTAGTTAAAATTAATCACAACGTACATGGCCATCATCGCGTGTCGATGTACATGAGATTTGATAATCTCGCTCGGATACGCGAATTTGGTGCAATTGCGAGTTGAGTAATTGCAATTACGGCGTGTAAGTGATTCGGCATGCATGTGCGATTGGCTCAATAAAAGCCCTCGGTGAGATTTAAAAGGCCGTCAATCGAATCGTATTTTACGCGTGGCATTTGCGTCACGTTGCGAGCCAAATTTTCATGGCAACGCGCTCGTGTTACGCATACGACTTGCAAAATTGGTTGGCGTGTTACTTGGAAAGTTAGGACAGAGCGCGGATCTTCTCTCGTGCGCCGGATCATTAAACCTACTGAAATTCATTAATTCGCGCAGCGAAGTAAATACAACGATAAATCATCGTCCCTTTGCTCGTTTCCGATCGTGCTTAAATTGTCGACACAACCTCGTCGTTTCAACGCGGTCGACGATAAACCCGCGATGCGTTTCAAGTATAATTAATTATGACGTACGCTGGTCGCGCTCGCGCGCGCGTTCGCGCGCGCGTTCGCATTCGCGTGTCGATATTAGCGATCATGTGAGCGCGAGTAATAATTACAAAAAGGGTCACGCAAGATTAGTCAGATTACCATCGAGATTGGCTATCGCGTAGGATCGGGCGTGAATAATGATTTAAATGAAAAAAAAAAACAACGCTCTGGACATATTCCGTCATGCTTAATCATTCGGTGAGTAGGTACAGTTTCTCCAGTGATTCGTTCTAAAATGAAGGGCGGTGCAATTGCAACAGACTACGTGCGATAAATTATATAGATATCTTGGTACGGTATACTTTTGATGAGTTGATCGCGTTCCCCGATATATTCCGAGTGTAAAATTAATTACGATCCGCACGAATTCTCGCATGTCGATGGTAACAATAATGCGCCGAGTGAAAATTAATACAAGAGAGTTGCGCGCACTCATACACACACGCACACACACCGTGATTAATCAAGCTTGAATCTCCCGCTTGATCTTGCCCCCGCGGCGTCAATTAAATCGGATGCATTCGATTAGCGAGCGCAGAGACAGGCAGCTTGGAGCAGGCTCTACCTTCGGTTTTGCTAAAGTCTTAAGCCGACGAGGAGAGCCCGCGTACACGGTTGGGTATAGCAAAAATACGGATAAGTCATATAACTTGACGGATTATTCCGCTAATTCCGGCTGAAATTCGATTAAAGCTGGATGCCTTGATCCTCTTATCTCCCGAGAACCCGGGGCAACGGTAATCCGCGCGTGCGAATAAACTCGCTGCATTGTGATATAACGAGACCCTCACCGAGAGATCAACGGAGACCCGAGAACGGCCGTTTCTCGGCACACCGCATAAAGATATTAAGGTTTTCTTTCATTATAAATGCGGTAAGTTTCAGGTACCCTGTATGACTTATCGGCACGTTTCACGCGGCTTGTATTTAATTAACATTTCGTGTAGATTAAATGACTCTCACGTGAATAACGCTCTTCTTCTGCAATTAGAAAGTGAGATGCCGCCGCGGCGCGGTGGCGCGGCGTAATGTTACGAACTAAATCATAAATATCGCTCGTACACGGATATTCGGTCCGGTGTGGACACACGCAATATTATTCAAATATATACGACCCTCGACATACTTCCAGCGCGTGGTGAACGTACGTGCTAAACCATGTGCGACTTGCGGACGGGAGCGCGTGTGCGTGCACGTGCACTCCCGTGTCTACCGCGACCACAGGTACATGGGAACATTGTAATGGATGTAGTGTACGTTACCGAGCTAGCATCGTGAACGTTCTTTGCGTACTGCGCTTCATAAATCGCGACGAGAATACTGCGGCGAGGTATTTGCACCGTGTGGCCATCGGTTTTTAGACGCGGCTATTAATTCGAATCTCTTATCTGCCGTTTGCTCGACGACGCAAGTTCTACCTTGGGAATTTTACTGCTTTTGCGATATTACTATCATTATGTATCGCTCCTCGGGAAGCAAACAATAGAAAAAGAGAAGGGTGATTTCGCAAAGTGACAAATTGTAGCTTTAACTCTAGTTACGACAGCCTTGCCTGCTTGGGTGATCTTTCTTTTCTCGGTGACACCTTTTCGATTTAGAAAACGCTCGACAATTCTGCTCGTAACGGATCTTTAGATGGACTAACGAGCTGATCGAATCTTAGAATGACCGATTTGTTTACCACATGTAACACACTTACGGCTCCCTGACACGTGATACGCAGACGCGATAGAGCAGCGCACAGTCGGAAACGATTCGTCTAGAGATCTGGTGTGCGCGACATTAAATCAATCTTTCTCTCCCTCGTGTCGTACCAGAAAAAACGCCGCCGGCTAACGAACCCGCCTTCCCTGTTTATGTTTCAGGTGAGTCATTGTTGCAAAAAAAAAGAAAAAAGGAAGGAGGCGCGCTCTTCATGTAGCACAGTGGACGGCACCGCTTTTGTAAGATGAGAGTTATAAAGTCTGCAGGGTATGTAATGCCGCTGTATATACGCTATGCATATACGTTGCATTTTATTTATAAACGCTAAAAAATTTATTTAGATTTCAGACGCGACGTAAAAATGTCGCTGCGGAATTACTTCGCGCGCGGTTTAATTGCATTTATAAGAACGCCGCTTCTCTCATTTATACATATTTTTTACTTTTGCATTTTTTATATGTGTTTTGCGTGATGCGATTTCTCATCGCATTTAATCACTGTAGTGTTGTGCTAAAATGAATGTTTTGTGGTTTCCCCCCTCCCTTCCTCCTCCAAAAAAGCTTTTGTACTGCTTGGCATAGTTGAAAAACTTAAAGTAGAGCGCTAGCTATTCTACACGACTTTCTCGCGATTAATTCATGAACACTGAAGACCGAAGTTTTCCTACTAAGAATTCACTACTTTTGGCTAACGTAACTTTGTCGCTGTGCTAATATCCCGCGTCTGCGCACGAGCCAGATAAATTTTTCGTGGGATAATATAGACTTTCTTTTTGATGACGATATCTATTTATGGGATAAGTCACAGACTCGCGATTCGCCGTGATAAATGATACAAACACGATCGCGGCCGCATTACCGAATCGGGTAACGCGAATTGAAATGAAGGAGGCACGTGTTTTTCCTCCTTCAGATTCTTGTACGATCCTGATTAATAGCCGGATAATATCGTGCAAACGGTGATATTCGCGCCGTATGTCTTTCTGGCGACGTTCGCCTTCGCGAGGGCACGGAGTTCGGAAAGCGCGCGGATACTTTGATGTGCAAATTTCTCAAATGGATCTTCGCCAAGCTTGCGTTTGGACGCGCTCGAAATTTATCGGATTAACATTTTCTCGCTTTATCTCTTTATTGCGTTACACCGGTTCATCGTGCAGAGCAAAGTAAATATTTTCGCGTGACCCTTTTTTAATATGGCATCACGAACGTACGGCCCATTCTGTATTTCCAGTCACGTTTGCGACAATTTGTACCGTTTCTCTCCAGGGTGGCTCTGCGAATCGTGATGTTGCACCCGACAAATTAAACATTTATTTATATCATAATACAAAAACCAGTGTGGAGACACACACGACAGTATTTTCAATTTTTTCACGAGAAATCATTTTTGCTTAATTTCGGTGCTTTTCGGTTTTAGTTAAATCACATTGATTTAACAGTTGAATTATATATCGTATTAAAATTATGTTGCTAGAATTTGAAAAGAATCTTACTAAAAAATTCTATTTTGTACATTCCGGCGAGATTATCTAAACATCGCTTTTGTGATAAATTCGCCGTTAAATTGGAATCGCCAAGTATTTCTCTGGTGCCTGACACAATCGATGCGACAGTGCAGAGATTCTAAGGCTAAAAACTTTCGCATCTAGGTAATCTCGCGTCAGTCAAGGAGAGACGGTACAAGCAAATTGGAGTCGGATGCTCTTAACTCTTCTTACTTAGAAGGGAAATCGGATAGACAGTTACGAGATGCAAATTGCATACCGTCGCATCAGAATTTATAAGCTTGGCCTGTAGTTCCTTATCTCCGTTTTCCTTTTATAATTTCTCTTTGACGATCAGCACGTTCTATATTTAATATGGATCATGCATTTCAATTAATTGAGATTTAATTATTACATTGAAAGTCAATAAGACAGATGTTTCATCAATTGAAAAATTAATTATAGATCATGGACATTTTTTCTTTTACTCCTTCAGCACACTTTGCATAAAAATTCATTATCTTGTTGTGATTTGTGATTCTCGAACAATGAATAAGTGTTAATAAAACTTTAAAGAAATTGCACCATCATCATTAATCGTGTTTATATAACAATTGATCATTTCCTTTATGGATTGTGAAAGTATAAGAGGAAGTTAGATTACGTAATTCAACGTAATTTTATTTAAAATAAACGTGTAAATTAACGGCGGACGAACGGAAATATTCCGAAAGTTTCGGATTTCAAAATTTTGTAATAGACCGGCCTCATAGCTGACCTGTCTTATGCTCACGGCTAGTTTTCACTCTACGTTACTTTCTACAAAGAGCTCTCAGCTTCCCGCCGCGGTGCTTACTTTTAAGGTTCGCCGATATAAAACTCTCCAAAGTAGAACTTTGCTACATACAGTCAGATTGAAATGGAAAGTACCGGTGCGCAAACTTTCACGTAGATTTATCCACATAGTTCGTACCCTTTTATAGTAACGTTAATATTCCTTCCAACGATCGTTCTCTAAAAGGATGGAACCGACTTATTGCCAATTGTATTTCGATACCGATTTCAATATATATATATATATATATACACGTATATATTCGTTGGGGTCTTTTTCGAGTCTCAAAGATAAATTCGCTTCGTCTATCTGGCGTAATTCTACTAGACAACGTTTAATGAATAATTTTTAGAGTGCAATTTAACAAAATCATGAATCAGCAACTTCGATGCTTACTCAGCAGGTTCCTTCTCGTCGAACCTTGGTTCATCTTCCGCTTAGGTATTCCACCCTCGGGCTCTCTTATCCCTCTTGTTCGGGTCGACAGACGTCGCTCGATTTTACCGGCTTTATATCGGATTTTAGCCTTTCTATTCCCGTCTCGATTTTACTCGCCGCAAACGGCCGGGACTCTTTCTGACAATTTTCATTCTCCCGATAAAGTCGATCGTTAGTACTGTGCAAGTGGTCGGCCGTTTAAAATATCTATCTACCGTACACGATGTTCTGTCGCACGATACAAACCGCGTGTCTCGACCGAAATTGATCGGTTATACGGATCATATGGGCATCGATCGTGTTGCGGCCTGCCGTTGTTGGCAGGGGAAAACCGATAGGAAGGATGAGAGGGACAGGCAGGTGAGCGAGAGAGCCTCGTTGTGCGATTCGTCAGGCGGACCGCAACAATGCATCTTTGTCGCTGATTAGATGTAGACGGGACGATAAGCGAAGACATCGTCGCTGAACAGCCGACCGACCGACCGACCGCATGCTCTCTCGGTCGCTCGTACCTTTGCCTTTCCCCCTTTCTCTTTTTCTCTCTCTCTCTCTCTCTCTCTTCTTTCTCGCTTTTTCCGATCCACCACGGTGGCTAGGCAATGACACCGCGCTTGGCTGCGCCGCGATGCGTCGACACGTTGCAAATTTGCACCGCCTTGAACGCGGAGCGCCGACCGCGGTGCAGCCGCGGCTAATGTGTATCCGGGATTCCGGGGAGGGATAAGAGAGAACAAGAGACAGAGGGACGAAAGAGAAGAAGGAGGGGTGATGCGCTTCTTAGCGACGAAGAAGAGAGAGAAGAGCACTTTAGTCAGAAAGCATCGACCAACATTGCTGCAGAACGCGCATATACACTCTTCAAATGTAGATGCGAGTACGTGCGCGTGAGTCTCTTCCCCTCGGCGGATGCTCGCGCGAGGGAAACTGTGGGAATCGTCGTGAGACTTCGAATCTTCGTTATTTTTCTTTCCTCTTTCCTTTTCTTTTCCCTCGCGGTGATTAGACGAAGCGTGTGTATGTCGTAAGTCGCGATCGCCGAGTCGTATCCCTCGTCTCTGCCTGACTGGATGGCGCAGCGATGCTCTTTCCCGCCGATAGAGCGTGACTCCGATATTTATCTCCTACGCGCGCGCGACGTTTATTTATGAGTGCGAGAGAAAAAACGGAATTGCATTACCTCCACCGGTGTCGGAGGAGCCCGCCAAAATATGTTCTTAAGCTTAATAGAATGTAGTAGCTTCGACGGCGATGTAATAGTCTCCGGGGAGAGGGATAAAAAAAGGTATTATCACCGAGAGGGTACCGGGCGGCGCGTGATGAAGTGCGACCTCTTCGTGAGATACACGCTCATAATCGTAAATATCTCGACGTTAAACCTACATCTTTTTACATCGGCCCGATGCGAAATTATGCCTAGTCATAGTTGCCGAACAACATTAATAACGAATGTCATTTAACGGATACTAATTGAATTATAATCGCCACACCATTAGACGATTAATCAATATGCTTGACCCAAATTGTTGCGTGCGCGCTGTCAAGTGACCGCGATAATCGCACGTTGATATATTTTATTATGTGGCGCTCTCTCGCTAGCTAGATGAATTATAATTAAATGTCCATATCTCTCCGTGATAGACGTGGAATGATATGAGTGAGCATAATCGAGAAGAGACGGCGGAGAAATCACGGTGTACACAGGGCTGCAAATTCGAGTTCCCAGACAATGATGCCTTTGTAGTTGCAAAACTGATGGAAACCTCCGCGTGGCAAACTATCTCCTGACCTTTCGGGCTTCCTGCACCGCTAACCCGCTGCATCGCGGTGGTCGCCGCTATACTTTCTCCTTCGCAAACGAATTAAATACTGTGAGATGCTTCTGACATTCCCGCTCGTCGTCGGCTGGAATGCCCGTTTGTTGGCCCGTCTGGTCTGCAAATTTGCCGGCCGAGAGCCCGCGCGCGCTTCTTTTTTCGTACACACGGAACGTGGCAGCGCGGGAGTTGGCTATTACTTTTGTTTTCTCGCCTCTCCGAAACAAACTGTCCAGATTTATGGGGAAAGAATTTAGATACGCGGCTCGCTAATACCATTAAGCTCCGCTTCATGAATCCGCTTTGCGTATTTTGATAGGCTTCGCAATGAGAATATTATAATTACAGTCTAATGTTCTCGAACGGCTCGACGAAAGCCCGCTTGCAGATGACAGTGCGATCGATCCGTGTCGGATGGCATAAATCACCGATGCACTACGTTGTGCGTTATGGATTAGCGTATATGCATTGCCGTGGGTGTGTAAATGAGATAATAAATGAGGCGATTAAGTTTTCGCCACAAAGAAGCGCGTAATGATGCGGCGAACGAGCGTAGGTCTCGCAATTATTCACGGATCTCTCTCGCAATAGGTCGAGAGTGCCGGCTAGTGCGCGCGCGCGGCGGGAACGGCCGACAAATTATTCGCCTCGAAAAACATTATTCTGTGCCGTCGTTATTAGAAACGGTCGCCGAAGTTTGATTAGTATAGGTCGTAAATCAATCTTGCCTAAGTTCGACCGCATGCAAAAAAAGACGACGCGCCGCTCCGGCTGTCGTCTTTCGACCCGAAATTGCACGTGCGAAACGTGCCGCTGCTTGGCCGATTAACGGGCGACTAATAGGCATCATTAACTTTTACCGTGGCGGAATGTAATCGCCGTTCCCGCGCACACTCGGATTTTATCACGTCTCTCCGCGTGGTGAGGATTTGCGCCGCGAATTGCCGGCCCCGTCCTGAAAACCGAGATCCCGCGACGACGAAGCGTCGCCGAGGATAAAGGCGGTTTGATTAAATAGATATGCCGGCGTCTAATTATCGAGCCGTACCGTGTTCTTCGCGGCCCGCAGATAGCCCGCAGAGATCGTCGATATTGCCGCTTCATCGAATCCGCACAAAGCGGAGGAAATTGAGAAACGTCGCAGGTCACCCTCGCGAAAGTCGCGTCGCTGTGATTAAAGCTGAAAGGCCCGTAATTGAGTATCCCGAATTTCTCTTTTACATCCCGATTTCTAACGGCGAAAACAAAGCGTTCCGCGAGCTCGGTTAATTTATCGAAAGAATATGCGCCTAAATGGATTAGTGACTTCCGGCTCGATGTGTCCGTGTCCCTAATTCGCGCGCGTACATACAGACGACGGGGTTTAAGCGTGAGATCCGCACTTTCAATTCATTCGTACACGAGCTCTCGCGCCGAATTATGTGCGTTTTATCATTGTGTCTAGAGATAGAGAGTTCTCTCGGCGTTTCCCTCGGCCGGTCGCGATTATATCACGCTGATCAATTTCATCGTGGGCCTTTAAAAAAAACCTGTTTGCGAGAGACGACGTATTTCTCCGGCAGTGACGGTGCCACGACCGGAGAAGCTGCGTCGTGAATGGACGATGGGACGAGAGGCATTTGTAACAATGATGCGGCTCCGCGTCGAACGGCGAATGTGCGTGTTAAAGCCACGGGTAATGATGACGCTCCGGCGGCGGTGGTGGTGATGGTGGTGGTAGTTGTGGTGATGACGATGCCGGCTGGAAACGACGAACGCTGTTGATGCACCGGTGATGCCCAGTGATGCACGCCGAGAGAGCGAGACTCGGCCAAACATAAGGCGTCCTACGGAGTAACTGGACGCAGTCTCGATACCCGTCAAACCAGTTTTATCGGCTGCTACTTCCTTCGGGATCCGAGCAGCGCGGCGCGCAGGTACGGCCGCGAGACGCGGCCGCGCACCTCTTAACTGCGACTTACACCTTGCAGCCGTTGCGTTTCAAGGACCACAATGTACACCCCGTAACATTGAATTCTGCCGTCTTTTCAAAAATTTACGTCTTTCTGTGCACCTCGTGTCGTCGGGGATGCGCGCTCCTCTTATAAACTCTCTTTCTCTCGCCCTTTATCCGGACCTTCCACGAAAAACTTCCTCGGCCATTGTGACCGCTGATCCTCTCGAAGGCAATTTCGCTTGTACGCAACACGGACGCAACACACGCGCGTTATTCTTCTCTCCGCGGCTACTGCTGCAGCCGCCCTCGTTTGATCGACGAAACGCAAGATCATCCTCCCGAGTGCTTAAGCTCAAATACGAAAAATTCACCAAAGTGACCGAATGCGGTATACAACGATTATCCTTTTTGTAAGTTAAAGGAATTGATCTCTCTGTTGGCCATTTATAACATATAGCTGAAAGGGGCTGAACTTAAAAGTTTCAAGTGGATATTAAAAAGATTGTCCAGTACAATGTATTATGTAACACAATATCACTTCAAGATTGTAGTTTAAAGTAAAGAATCTCGAAAACGGATTGAAATTAAAAAAGACCACATGCGTGATTATGAATAGGCACCTCCTTCTATTGCATCTACACAGATACATTTTCTTCGACTAATAACGTCTATCGTTGATTAACGAGCGCATACGGGACAACTGTCCTTCCTTTTGCTCGATATCAATTGGTCATCCCTCCGTAATGCCTGGTAATCGCACAGCATCGTAATTAATGATCCACGAGCGCGGAGCCCGAAATTGCGAAACTCAATAGAGCAGGCCGGAAGGTAAACTCGAGTATGCAACGACTCGTTCGCCGAAGCGCGAGAGGTAGGGTTATCCATTATCATGTAACGCATACGGCGCTTGTACGTGTACATTTCAGTCGCATCGGTCTCGTATACAAAGTAAATTCGGTGGCGTAAGAGGAAATATAGGTTTATGCTTGATCGTGCAAATGATCCTCCGAAATGAACCATCGCGCACCGCGAAGTTTGGGAGTACAAACGTGGAGAATAACAATGATACGTGTAATGGAAAACGATTGAAGTGCGATTGATGAATCGATGAATCGTGATGCGAGCTGTCGAGACTATCAGTCTTTATCTATCCCGGCAGATGATGACGCACACCATGACCAAGTACGACAAACGAGAGCAACTTCCTTATATGACCCGGCTTCTTCCAGTTCCTTTGTCTTTTCTTTCTCTTCCATCTCTTCTACTTTTCTCCTGTTTGATTTCTCCTCGTCTCCCGGTCGCAGACCGAGAAACTGAGGGCACCGCGATGTTGGCGACTCGAGAATCCCCGTGCGATGACTCATTGTCAATGACCGAACCGATCCGAACCGGTTTCGCGACTTCGTAAACGATGGCTACTCCAGAATAACGATCAAGGTCAAAAAACGTGGGTGTTGCGATAAGGTATTCTTTGGAGCACGCATATTCGCAGAAAACAACGTACGTGGCGTTTCGTAAATAACCTTCTTGCCGCAGTAGATTAGAATTTAGAAATTGTGTTTCTCGTGCATCTCTGCGTAGTGCCTTTTAGAAAGAATAGATAATATCCCAAATATAAAACTATAGACAGGCACCGAAGTAACCAAAGTTTCGATACGAGACGAAAGTTTTACGCCATTATGCCTCGAGTTCTTTACTCATGTTACATCGCGATAGTTAAGTTTCCTAACGTAACTTCTCGATACGCGCATTTTTTCTATCCCCAGCAGCGACCTCCGCACTCAGCTGCTCAACTTTTTTTTTAGCGGTTATTAATACTCAGAATGTATGCGCCCAAACTTTGACTCAACTAATTAAATTAACTTGCCGGTTACGTTCGCGAGACAGGTTTCCTCAGTCGCTTGTTAAGTGTAATGAAATTGAAATTTCACCGTCGTCACTGAATCGTCCATTCAAAAGACGGATAAAGTCGGAAAAAGACAATCGAGCGTCCCGGCGTTGTCCTGAAACTATTGTTTAAAATACGTTTAATAAGGAGAGCGACCAGATTGTTGGGTGATAAATCTAGCCTCACGAGGGCACGGAGCTTGTAAACAACGGGAAACAGCCGGGATGTGCCGGCTAGGGTAAGTTCGCGAAAGTTCTCCTATTTGACCCTCAAAATCGCGTAACTTTCTAATTAAAACCTGAACTTCTCGCAGAAACTTCGCTCTACACGCATTCAAAAGCTTTATAACGCCTGCACCGCCTGTTGTGCGTAAACTCGGCGATACGAGAAAGAGCAATCTACTTTGGAGAGACGTCCCGCGATGTTTAAACGTTTTATGCTTCGCATTATCTTTCTCGCGTTGATCAGGATCGTGTTGTGTCGCGCTATCGAAAAGTACCGAAGACTGATAAATGTAGCAGAATTGCATTACAGCCACCAGCGTGCCGGAAGATCGTTTTTCCTCGACTTTTTTTTGGTTTACCACAGAAGTAGAAATTTTTTGCACCGTTTGCTTACTATTTTTATAGCAAATAATTGCATAGCTGTTTCACGCGTTTCTTTCCAAGTTATTTATAGAGTTTCTGAAAGCGCGGTTATCGCAAGGCCGGACGAATCTTATTAACAGAGAACTTGGGCTCGTTATGGCTCTCCGCGTTCTTATTTGTTCTCACGGAAGTGTTTCATCCATTTTCCGCGTTCTTCCAGCAGATTGCTGCTGCAGCAGCCAATAGACCTCCATGGTATTCGCCGTAGCCGCCCGGCGTCCCGGTATATCCAAAGAAATGCGGCGAAATGAAGTGCTTCCAGTCGCCCGGTTGTCCATCGTCGCTATTTTTCTTCTTCGCTTCTGGTTTTCCCCCCTCGCGGGAAAACGTCGCGGATGCTTCTATAATTTTTAATTTCGCATTATTCCGAGTGTCATTCTTTAAATGTCACTGCTGCGCATAATGTCTCGTCTCGTACCAATTATTCTCTCGTTACACTCGAGGAAAGACAGACGCTTAAATTTACGATCGTGTGGAAGGAAACAGGGTCAGCGATTTTTTCATCGTTTGTAAGGTCTCTCTCTTTTTCTCGTACGTAAATCAGTATTTTTACGCGAGAAACGTCTGTCATATCACCGTCACCGGCTAGACGGACGAGAATAAACCTGGATTCGTCGGGGGACAAATCACCGACGCGAGGCGACGCGAGGCGACGCGATCGTCTCGCGAGTCCTCGCGGTTGACGTTTTGACATCGGCAGTCGCTGCTTATTAGCTCGAGGTCCGTACCATTTTGCCGCTAATTCGTCTTAACGAGCCTAGCTAGGCACCGCTGGCGTTTCGTAAGTATGCCCGCTAATAAGCTCTTTGTTGCTATTCCGTCAAGCATTCGTACGACTCGTAGACCACGTTTATCTCTCGCCTCGGCTTGACGGGGGAATTTGTCAGTGCGCCCGCAGATTCCCGGCGCGATAAATCCCGCTGTTCATTCACTGTTTCTCAGTTCATTGACCAATCGCAACGATGAAAGATGCGTGTAGGTGCTCCTACATCGACTGGGCACTCGTATATCTCGGGCTTAGCCTGTGTATCGGTCGGGAATAATTAGAATCGGCTCGGACGAGTGTTGGGAAAGCGACCGGTTGCGGAATACGTAATATGTCAGTAAACATTAAAGCCGCAGATCGCGCGATGCGATGCGATGCGTATCGGAATGGGTTCTTTCGTTTTATTAATTAAAATTCTTCAGCTCTCTTTTATTAACATACATTGCGACGTTACGTGGCAAGAAAATCTTTCTTTGTGCAAAAAAAATGCAAGGAAACTCAAACGTTCTATTTCCAGCGAGTTTGCCTTTTACCCTCCTGAATACTTTATGTAATATCACTCGTGAATATGAGTTTATTGTATCATTAATGATCTCCGCTTCGTCGGAGAGAACCGAGACGTTTTTTTTTAATGCGAAAGAAGAAAGTCTCATCACATATCTAAGCAGATTACATAAGATCCAATATTTGTCTGGGTTGAATCCGCCTTCCCATTCGCGATTGCTCTTTGTCCCAGAAGAGTGACGTCAGACGACTGGAGGAGACTTATTGCGCCTACGTGCATCGCCGCTGATATCCGTGAAATAGCTATCGTAATTTCATTGACAATCTCCCGTCGCGCTTCGCTGATTATCAATGCGTTCGTAATGGGAATGCCACTCGCGCAAACATATCATATAAATACAAATTCATGAAACACACTATATTGCTCACACCTTTTTTCGTAATCGTACGTACGGCGCAATTTCCCTTATTATTTCACCGAGCACTTGAAAACATAATATCTCGCGCGGCGAACTGTTGCCAATTCTATTGTTGCCAATTCTATTTTTCGCAGCAAAAATGACTTAAATCTAGTACAATTTTATAAGTAATATTCTATATATATTGTTCACTCGTTACAATGACACATATCAAAAAACCAAGTTTTCCAGGTTGAATTCTCTACAATTTTATAACATCATTTTTAAATGCGATTCTGATTCAATAATTTGATCTACTATTGTAGAAGAATAAAAGTATCATTAGCGTTCGTTCGATGTGTCGAATTTTAATGAAAATTCACATTTTTTGCAGACACTTAAAAAACGATTATGTCATTGTGTAGATGAGCGATATGTAAATAATTACAGTTAAATTGTTCTTATAGAAAGTTCTCCTCTCGTGTTAACAAAGTGATTATTACAAGTGTTTCGTATAAGATGTTCGTTTGTCGAAATTGAATGGCATTCGACGGAGGAAGTTGTAATAGATGCGCGCTTTCGGCATGACGACGCGACGGTACCGACGTTGAATCAGCCGTTATGTTCAATCGAGGCACATCTATAATAAGGCGGCATGTAAATCCAGGCCGAGCGTAGCTGCAGCGAACGCTGAATTTGACATTGTTCACCGGCGGTGGTGGGTAGGGGCTGCTTCCCGCCGCTCCCAACCTCTACCTCTAAAGAGCTTTAATTGAAACCCTGTCGCTTCAAATTACTGTCACTAGAGATGCTCCAGTTCCTCCTTTTGGTGTCGTCGCGCATCCCTGTCGCGAGAGAGGACGGTATTATTTTAGCAGGAAGTAGGTTTATGGAACGTTGACGTCTCGAGAGGATCTTGCTTCGATTCTGCAGAACGATTATATCGAAAGGTTCTACCGTTCTGCTTCCATGCGCAACCGTTTATGTACGCGATTCTCTTTATTCGTGTCATAAACAGCTATAAACTTGCGTATAAGGCGAGTATACTTGCCATCCAATTTTCGCACGCCTAGCGCGCAAAGACTCGCTGCTTCTCGCGCACGGTGTTCAATATTCCGCGCATTCCTAATTATATACGAAGCACTTGCATTAGATCCTGCTTGAAGATTTGCATTTTGGTTGACAGGAAGCCGATGTAACATATGAATGCAAATGCTATTCTAAGTAATGACAAATAGAGTTTCTCGCTACATCGCTATTTCGGTATTCCATAACCATACTGTTCGCATACGGAGACGTCGAACACCTTTTGGAATGTGAAGCCAAAAGCGGAAGGCATGCAGGTATCATGTGACAGCTGTTACGTGAAATAAGAGAGAGGATGGATATCGATGCTTGTTGGGAGAGTTATGTGTACCTGTGCAAATTCTGAATCGCATTGGGAAATAGTTGTGGGAGGCGGCAAGTTCCACATGGAAGCTGCTATTCGACACAGTCGAGCCTTTAATTTAAATCTGAAGGGAAATGTAGAATTGTGCTGATGTGTGCAGAATGGATTCATAGTTCCATTGCGAAAAAAGATCTCTCTTTTTTTTTACGTGATTGACGTCACGTTTATTTTTGGTAGATTACCAAATGTAAATGGATGAATATATATATATATATATATATATATATATATATATATATATATATATATATATATATACACGTATACGTATATATAAAGTTCTATAACTAAAAATTCGCTTTTTTATTTGATCCGTTGAAATAGTGCTACTGAAGTTTGTTAATTACGTCGACTCTTGCCAATTTAACAATTTTGCATTGTATATGCGCGAAATAATGTACTCTTTAAAATAGATTCAGTGTATTATTCATTGATTCACAGTGCTATACTTATAACTGTGATAATTAGTGGCTATTTACTGCATGTCTTTCAGCGATTTCGAACAAAGAGAATTGTATTTTCACTGATCGGAATTAGTACGTTATCGCTGAAAGTGTATATATTATTGATTGATATAATTATAAGTATAGCATGAAAATCAGTGAGATTTCACTGATTCCGATTTGGAGAATATAGTTACTCGTATGTTAAATGTGCACCGGAAGAACAATTTTAGTGAAATACAGATCTAAAAATAATTACGGTAAACTATTTAAAAAATTGTATCGGTTGTTTAATTTGATTGCTAGAATGTCAAAATGTGGCCGTTTGCAGAAATAAATAAAACTTTTGCTATAGCCATATTTTTAGATGCTGCAGTAAAATTGTTCTTCCCAAGTGTAACAACGTTTCACACGTTTCACGCAGTACGATTAATCGAGTAGATATAAATTAGGGCAGATAAACTTTGTGTCCTCTCTCGAAATTCGATTAAAGGGGCGAACGGGAAATCTCGATTAGACGAAACATCGCTTTCGAAAACAAACATGAGGCATCGCTCTGGGATTTCGCCAGAAACGCCAGTTGTGTCTCTCGAAATGTATATCCTCTCGCCATCGGCCGCTGCTACGCCGATCGTAATACACGCAATTGCAGGCGGCCGATGACCACTGCGCGATGGGGCCATTTGCGCGACAAGATCGACGCGGCCAATCCTCGATAGTACCGTTCGGCGTCGCGCGCACGCACGTGTGTGGGTGTCCTCGCTATGCGGAGAGAAAGTGGTGTGCCGTTAATTTATGTAATGCTGATTTATGCCCATATCCGCGGTGATCCTTTTTCATCGGTCTCCGTGCTGCCGCGCGCGCTCGCGGCCGATGCATTGTGCGCGCATTGTGCCCGGCCGTCGTCGCCGCGGAATTATACGCCGGGCCGCGAAAGCAATATACGAACGGTCGTAAACGAGAATCGAGATCATAGCCACGATAAAATTGTTCGCGAAATCGCCGCGTACCTTTGAATTATCTGTGCGCAGCGTGCTGTAAAAAAAGAATACGGAACTCTGTTAATTATGAAAGACCGTGGCGCCGGGCGGTAAACGAGATTTTATTTGCAGCGAGGGAGCTGACAAGAGAAAAGGGACGATTTTCAAAAGGGCTCGGGTGGATTCGAGTTAAGGGCTCGGGTGGATTTTTCTGCAGCTGAAGAGAGATTATGTTCTTCCGGATGATGTACAGCCTCAAATTTAACGTTCGCATTCGACAATTTTTTCACGTAGACATATCGACGATCCGTCGCGATGCGCGATGCAAAAAAATTTCAATCGATATAATCTTTTTGCGAAACTATTTAATTAAGAAAATCGTCGATAAGTGAAGGGGAACGTTTTTTTCGTACTTTATTTTATTCCCGTTGCATTCCGCTCACAAATGTAAGTTTTGTATTATCGCACGCATCCGTGTATTTTTCTTGTTTGTCTCGGCGTAACGCTCGCAAAAACGTCCGTTACAACGGTCCAAGAGTCTCCGTCGCGAGGAAGTGCGTTGTCTCTCGTGCACGAAACATATCGAAATCTGGCCCGTAGCTCGGCGATCCACGTGTAATTATGGGAATTCGTAGCCTCGTAACGTTGCATCCTCGCTCGCTGCACCTGCCGTGCTAGCCTTGCTGGTTCTCTTCCAGCCGCATCGTCATTCTTCTTCCTCCTCCTTCTCTTTATTCGTCTCGTTCCTCCTCTGATCCGCGTCCTCTCTCGCTCTCGCTCTCACTCTCACGGAGTCTCTGCCTTCTTTGCTCCGCTTCGACTATCTTGCTTCTCGCTCATCACGTTGCTCTACCCGCTCGCTCTCGTCCTTGGTCACTGCCTCCTGCTCGCGGACCCTTTGCTCCCTTTCCCCTCTCGTCCTCGAGGCAATGCACCTCTGAAGAACGTTGACCTCGTCTCTACGACTCGCTTCATGTTCTGTGGGCGAGCGGACCCTTACCTCATCCTCGCGTCCTGTGCCTCCCCATCACTGTCTTCTTCATCTTGTTCTTCTACTTCTATTTCTTCCTCTTCTTACGCCGGCAGGAATAAACCAACCTCGACGCGTACCCTTTCGCTCGCGGCCATCGTCGAAGCATCTCGATAAGCTCCGCGTTGAGAAATTAATTGGCGGGCCTCGAAAGCGAGCATGTGCACCGAAAAGATGTGCACGTAGGACGAATCAGCGAATTCTGGAAGTATGACGAAGAATCAATTATCGCGGGAGAAACTTCCGTGATGTACAATGTAATAATTAATGGAATGTGAATAATTTTAATTTCTAATATGCGATTTACTTTAATATTTAATCTCGAATTTTCAAATATATACTAAAGTTATTTAATAGGAGCGTATAAAAGTATCTCGTAAGCGTAATGAGATACCGAGAATAATGGAATAGCGATATGCGCGAACTAGCCATTTCAAGTCAAGTTACCTTATAGGAAAATTATTTGTCGATATCATCTGACCATTGTATTCGCTCGCGCTATTTCGCAAGTGATCGTTCGCAAATGTATATGGACGTTCTCGTATATATGAGAAAGAAAACGAATCGGTATTCATATTCAAACGAGGCGGGGAGGGAGGGGGAGGGAGAGAGAGAGTGGGGGGAGTTTCCGTGAAGAGAGTGAAAGCTTTGTGATTCTCGAACCGGGTCCGAACCGGAACGACTCATGGCTGACTAATTGCAATCAAAGCTCTTCTTGGAACGGAAAGGGGAGAACAACTAGAAGGTGGAGACTAAAGACAATCCCTAATCGTCATTTGTGCGCTCGTTATCTTGAAATCCCTTGAATCGAGACGGTCGACATTAGGACCTTCTGCTCTCAGGCAAGCAGAGGGAGGGAGGGGGGGGGATTACCGGAAGGCATTCGACCTGATATGACGTTAAAGTCTCCATTATTCTCCGCAGCGCATTAAGACGCGAGAATAAAATTGGGTCAAATAGTGATTAACCTCATCGGACTACGTGAACGACCGGACGAGCAGGCTTGTTGAAACGGCGCCTCGCGGGGTAGTGCCAATGAATACAATGCACATAGCAGTCAGATCTGTCTACGCGGAAGTATCGACTTCGAAGTATCGCGAAGTTGTGAACGTCAGGCTAGAAGATTGCCGGATGTGAAACCGAAGAGGCACAAAGGTGCGAGTTGACGGTGGCGAGGTGCGAAGAAAAGAGTTATTATTCACTTGAACAAGCCACTGTTTAGATAATAACGCGAGGTACATTTTGCGAAGGACGATTATGCTTGAATGAGACGAGTTACATCGCTTGGTCACTATGCGTAATATAAATTGAAAATGAATTTTATGCGAATTAACTAAATTGTCGATGTTTTTTTCGAATTATATTGTTGCCTTTTTGCTTCTTTACTTAGCAATAAAAATATTTATTTTTTTATATGCATTCTCCGATATTATAGAGAAGGGGATAATGTGGCACCCATTTTAATACTATTGAATAACTTTGTCAATAATCAATATATTGTGATATATTGCATAATCGGTAGAAGAGGAAAGTGATAATATCACTAGCCCAAAAGTAAATTTAAAAAGATTGATTTAGTTTAAAAGACACAGCATTTTGTTACACAATTATATATTTTTAATTTTCCGTCGTTTAGAATTTTTCTGTTTTTATAAATATTAAAGATCATCAAAGATATCATTTTATTTTTGTTTAATATTAAACAACAAGGGTAAAATGATACTTCTAATGTTTCTGAACACAGCCCTCTAGAGTGACAATCGATTTATCGAAAAATATTTTTATATGAAAATTTCTCTGAAAAAACTGTATTAATAAAATCTTATATTATTATTTAACTTTGCATAATTCGAAATGTGTAATACAGCCGAATCAAAATTTAAATAACAAAAGCATTCTAATGTACATACATTCGTGTGATACATGCTCAAATTTAAAAAAGAACAATAAGGAAGTATGTGTAATTAAGTGCTAAAATGTACCTTGAAAATGTTTCAAAGTGCTCAAAAGTAAAACTGCCTTACAACAATTATTGTGCATTCGCATATTAACGGCTAAAAAACATCGGGCTGCTAAACGAATAATTTCCTAAGCAATTGTTACAAATCATTACTTAATAATAGAAATAATTGGAGTAGCCACAATATCCACAGTAGACATAACATCTTTTTTACGGTTTTTTATATTAATAGCAATCCACTGAATATTTTTTTTCTTTTTTTTTTTTTTTAGTTAGAGTTGGGCGTGAACCGCTGCTAAGTTGCCGCGATTTGTGTCAATGGGGATAAATACATTTCGTACGCCAGCTTAAAGCCCTTTCCCCGGTAAAAGTGCGCGATCTATTTGTGCTCCGCTGCTCAATAAAACTGCATTTCCGTTGAATAACGGTGAGAAGTTTCCTTACGAGTTTCTGACGCATGTTCCTTCCATCCAAAACCGGACGGGAACGTACAAAGCGCCAAAACAGAAAAGTACGTTTTCCGCGAGGCTGAAGATTTTATGATGGAATCGACGATGGAAGCACTATTCACACCTTTCTCGCACCGCACTTTTGCGCACGTAGCTTTCGCGGAGCGGTTGAGTTTCTTGGAAAAATGTCTGTTAGAATAGCGACGTCAAATCGATATGTTCTGTTATCATTATAATATACCTCATTCTGCTCAACGTCAATCAGAGGCATTAAATCGTATGTTAACGCTTAACGCACATTCATGCCTCGTTCACATTCTGTTACATTTCTTTTCTTAATATTTCGTCGGCTATACTTACTTGTAACATTTATGTACAATTCTTTCTCTAATACACAAATACTTACAAGTACTTTCTGGAGATGTTAAAGTATGCGTAAGAGTCACTTAACAATATTTATGTACCTGTGTAAGAGAGTGACGAAATAACGACAGACATGAACAACCTCATGGTATGTAGTAAAGGTCTGAAAAATAAGATGTGAGTTAAGTGTGAAGCGTTGAGAAATATCTACGTCGTTCAAAATTATTTGCCTGCTTTGTCTTCCTTAATTAATTTGTTGGGAATGTTGACAAAGAGAATCTTAATCTTCCTTCCTAATCTTCTAGAGATTAAGCTTAATAATAATCTTGATGATAATCAGAATTTTATATTTTGTATAACGGAAGAATTAGAATGGAATTTCGACGTATAAAAAAGATCCATATAACAATCTAAGTGGACAACTACTTCTGAGCAGTAATATCGCAATGTAATTTTTATCTCGCGATTAAATAATAATAAGCTGCGAAACAATACACGATTAAATGATTGAAATTCGAAGAACGAGCGTTTTCTACGGGTGTATACGTATACCAGTAGCTGGTCCTTTTCTTTACACGTACCGCGTTTGTCGGCGAGAGTCGTAAAGAGACAAAAATCTCGTCTTAGTCTCGCTTGATAATTACCAGCTGCAGAACGTGAGAGCGCTTTGTGTAACGCTGTCGCCGAGGAAGGGCTCGAGTTTCGAACGACAACGGAGATAATCCGATAGCGACGGCAGCGTGTCGGACGAGGAGGACGGATCTTGGGTGGAGAGTTTCTTCCTGCGGCCTCACAGAAAACGTATCGCGCGCGTGCGAAAGAGAGAGACGGAGGGACCGGCATACGCGCGTGTGTATCTACGTCCGGTCGAAATTCCGGGCATACTGAACGAAACCGGCAAAAAAGAACGGAAAGCAAAACTATAACGCGGCGGCGTGGCGCGCGCTTGGCACGGTACCGTCGCGATAATGAGATTTATGGCAGTTGAAAACGTGGTCGCGATTACTTCGGATAACGCGGCGGTTCGTGCCGCTAACGTCGTCGTCGTCGTCGTCGTCGTCGTCGTCGTCGTCGTCGTCGTTATAGTAGTCGTTTTTCTTTCTCTCCTCCTCCCTGCACCTTCCGCTAAAGGTCAGCGAGATGATTTCGATTCTACGGAAAGATAATTGCTGGAACCATGTGTACGCGCGGCGCACCGACTGGAATCCAGATCGCGCGGCGCGCGTTTAAGCTGATGATAATAGGTAGAATGTGACAAACGGCGGGCGATAACAATGGAACGCGAAGAAATGCCGCTTTATCATGGCGTAATTCCATCAGTACGCCGACATTATTCACGTCCGATTGAATGAGTGGCACTCCGTCATTTCTTACGGCGGGCGATGTGGCGTTCCTTTCCTCCGCGCGATCTAGCGCGCGCAGTTTCCACCTAATTATCTGTCCGTCTACCTTCGCTATCTCCTCGATCGTTTCCATCACTCGAGACGTATACAACTCCGAGGCTCGGCTCCATTGTCCGCGGTCGATAGGGCGCAATAACTCATCAGATGTACGGTGCACTATGGCCGTGTGCTCGCTAAGAGAATAAAAGGCCCGCAGGTACACACGGGCCGGAGCTGGCTACGGTATTTATACTTGCAGAGCGCCTCGCCAACAGGAGAAATGATCAATTGACATTTCGTAGCGCGCGAGAGGCGTCGTCGCGTCGCGTCGCGTCCCGAGTCGACGCGCATCGATTTCATCGATTGCGCAAGTGCTCATCTACGTGAAGGGATGCGAAAATAATTCCGTCGCAATGTATACTCCCGATCTGATCGATGCAATCTCGTTTTTTCTTCAGGTATACTACCGTGGGGCGAGTGTTTCTCTCGCTTCGGAGAGATCCAATCGGAGAGATTTAGAACGACACGATGAAGAGTAGTATTACGTGATTTCTTTACGAATTATCTTGACGTGAACGTATTTACAATCAAGCGACATAACAATTCGCGGAATTACTTTCAATTTACTTTCCGAAATTCTTTCATCTCGTGACCAAGATCAGATTTGGAATCTAGTTTCCGTTCTTTTGCCCGCTTCCGCCGCTCGCTTTTGAGCCGATCAAGAGTGTATCCGTGATCGTGGCTGTTGCGAAAAGTCGAGGCTTTCCCGTGGCTTCTAAATCCCACAAAGTCTTCGCCGCGCATTCGAAATTTAATCTCCGAGTCGAATCTTTCCTCAAAGATAAAATGTAATATCTACTATCTCAGCCATCTCCGCAGGAACAGTATACAACGAAATACAGAAATATTCGCCGCGGCGCTCCGACGAATAATTCGTCGTTGCGCGCATTTAAAAACATCCAATCTCATCGGAATTGTATTTCCATAAACCGCAATTTCTCGACGCTTCGCGTTCCTCGCTATTGAACCTTTCTCTCCTTTCTCCCACGTCGCGTCGCCGCGTGATTCGATATTAAAATCCGTAAAGACGATTAAATCCGATATAAAAAGACCAGGGCGGCCGCCTATTTCGCCCATCTGCCGCCGCGTTATATCGCGTCGTATACCTACCGTCTGCGGCGACGTATCGCGGGCGGGACGGAATTTCGCGTCTCTCGAGCGCAAACGAATGCTGTTGCCTGCACCGCCGCCGTGTCGCTTCCCAACGTTAAAGTCCCAATCAAGATTGATTGCGCAAGATGAAACGGAATCTATTTCGCGTTCGACGAGATTACGGCAGCGGGGCGCCGGCTTGAATGCCAAATTGCCGGTCGGTTGACATCCCGATGGAGACTGAGGAATACTAACGAGGCACTACCGTCTTTAGAGCACTCCGACCCGCGTGGCGTCGTATTTTTCCTCTTCTTTTCCATGATCCACCTGCAATCGCAGCCGCCCGCTTCCCTGCTGCTTTTCCCCAGCATCCCCCCCCCCCAGCGACGGCTATCTTTCTCCGTGTAACGCGCTCTAAGCCGGTTACGAAATTTCATCGAAATGTCCGCGCGGATTGCTTCGCCGATCGCCCGGCGAACAAAAGGATTTGCGTTCGTAACGATGTTTGGGATATTCTCCGTTATCCACCGTGGGAGGGATTCGAGGATTTCGGTGCTGGTTACAATACACTGACGTAATTCGGAGACACCGGGAGGGATTTGATACATTAGTACGAAAGGACACGGGCGAAGTATCGAAACATTAGCGTGCTCTTTTTTTTTATGTAAAATAGAACATGTGGATAAAACATCAAGCTCGAGATAGCTTTTCATCACATTTTTGTTCTCTAAATGAAATATATTGAATCGGTAATTAATGTTATAAAGTTTTCACGTAGAATATATTTTTATGCATAAAAATAATTGAGAACTTGAGATGTGTTTTATGCAAAGTTTGAAAAATATTGATAATATGGCGGTTTTTGTAGACATTTAAAATGAATCTGATATCGTATAACAATATATTGGATTAACAGAAAAATGATCTATGTTGTAAAAATGGATACTTTTTGCATCGTTCTGAATAATATTGCGGAAACCAAAAATGTCAGTAGAAAAAGACCGATATTGTCGCACGCGCCGCGAAAGAGTGACTGGATCTCGCTGCAAATGCGTTTTCGAGCAACGAAACTTTAACCGACTCCCGTTAAACTTTTCGATAAAGCGAATTCGCGGCGCAAAAAATTTCAGATAATTGGAAACGTGCCGCGCGCGCGTGCGATACTGCGAACGTTTCACACTATCTTCCATACCTTTTTCATGGATCAATTATAGACATTTTTACACCATCAGGGAAATATCAAAAATAGGAGAACCGTATTCTCTATTTCTTCTATGCCAGATAGCATAGAACATTTAGATTAATTCGTTCCAATTTCTATATATGCACAAATTTTGAATACGAAACAATTTGAAGCAAGGCACCTACCAATTACAACATAAAATTAATTAAGCTTTATTATTGAGAGAAAAGCTTCATATGCCTACTATTGTATTCTAATTATTTTACAACATCGTCATTTAACAGAATACGGAATATATATAGAATTAATAGCTTTATCATTTGCTCATTAATAAGTAAAATTTATTTTCAAAAATATAAGAATTATAAATTATAAATTATGAAGGAAATGTTGGTAGAGAAAACAGAAGCTCGTTGGCACAGTTTTCACAATTTTGACACATTCGACATTTTAAACAATTTATTATAATTAAATTGTACTACTAATGTGATAGAATCTTTCTTTACATTTTCATACCGGGCACGATTTTGTATGTAATATTTTTTATAATAAATAGAACACGACTCTGCTGCATTGTGACAACGAATAGTAGCATTACTATAAATAATTTTGTTAGAGTTAAATCGTAATTAATTGTTTACTTTCGCGCGTGAGCTAAGCTTGTTTTAAATATAAGTCAACATATTTAATTCTTTCATACATTTAATTTCAATATTATTTTATTATAACAAATTATTTATTATTATTCAAAATAACACGTTTAGTAACAGAAGCTTATTTCTTAATTAATATGTGACTTACAATTAGATTTATTCTTTCAAGCTCAAGAATAATACTTAATACAAAATTTTTAAATATTTGGATATTTATTTGGCTTCTCTTGAATCAGATTTTTTTCTTTTCTTTATTGTAATACCTTTTTAATTTAAATAAAACTTTGAGACTAGTACTTATATTGTAAAAGAAATATTTTACGATAATTTTTCCATTTTTTTCCTTTGTCATAAATACGCAAATGGAATGTAGTGCCAATTTGGCTTTGCTCTCTCTCCTACACGGTACAAGGAAAAGACGATTTTGCTGAAGTATTTATAAATTTAACTGGATATAGATGTGAAAGTAATTTTGATAAGATGTTCAAATTGATTATAAAAATGTCAAAACTGTTTATAGTTTCTCATCACGTTTGCACGTCCTACATAATTATTTTAAGCGACAAAATTATTTTCAGATCTGTGATTTAGCTAAATTTTTAGATACTTTAGCAAACTAATACTTTAGATACTTTTTCTTTTCGTGCAGGGATGACACACAAGACGTTTAAAGAACGAGTATTTGCACTGCTAATTGCTACCACATATCTAGAAGATTTACTTTTAAAGAAAGAATGTTTACATTGCTGTCATCTTCACGAGTGAGACATTCACGTTTTCAGACGTGGCCTGGTCTGCGAACGTGTTACAAACGTAATGGGTGTTGTACGTCCCCGGCGAGCTCTCTCGGGGTAGATTAAGGTTCAAAATCGCGACTCGGTGCCGCAGGCGCGAGAAGTTTCTCGATTAATTAATCGCAACGGCGAGCAACATAAATTATCTCGGCTCCGTGGCGTTCGCAGACGTATCTTAATGCATGAGCTGCTCTCGAAGTTGCGGTAACGCCAGTTCAGTCGCGATGCAGCGCGCCGTTTAGCCGCGCGCGAGTCCCGGTGGCCGCACTCGATCACCCGCGGGAACTAATTCGAGGTGTCGACTCGGCGACCGTTCAGCCCGCGTGAAAAACCGCGTGCGCAATCGGGACATTTCGCATTATTCGACGTACCTCTCGCCGATAAATATCGCCATCGGGCCGGCGCGGCGGCGTGTGTGTATATACCATACCGGTCGTGGCACGTCGGGATATTTACACGGCGAGTCGATTTATCGCGACCTGCCGAACCGCCCCTTCCTCTTTTTTTTCCATGGCGAAAATTGAAATATATTTCCCGCAAGCCCGCCCGATTTTATTGTCCAATTTCTCGTCGAGTCCTTCATTCAGCGATACGATCGATTCGCACATTCATAGCGATTCGCGAGTGCGCCGGCGGGGGCTTGTTAATCGCGATTGTTATCTCGGCTTTTTCAATTCTTTCGGATTGTGGAATTTTCAGTCTCTGGACTTTTTCACCTTTGCAGTTTCTTACTCGTTTACTTTATATGCTGGCGACTGCCAGAGTCAACATGTTCCCTAGTTCTCCTACGCTCTTTTCTAGGGTCTCTCCCTGATTCTATGGTATATTCGAGAGCTCTCCTGAGGATATGTTCCACGGAGATCTTCCGGATGGTCTGCGCTCAGTTGAACAAATTTTTTTATTTTCCCTCTTTCTCCCCAAAAAAATATTACATCGCACTCAGAGAAAAAATATCGTACTACTAACTGTAAATTTGTGAACAAATAGCACTTCAACTATGTATTACAAAGTAGCAGTAAAAACAATATTGAGTTATATAAACTGAGAAAATACAGTAATATTAACCATTTATAATACAATAAGTAAAAATTGGATGAACTACAGAAAAATAGTAATATAAATGCAGGTGACGGGAAAATTGTAACTGAGATTTGAACTCGGGATCTTTCATTTTTCTTCCTAGCACATTGAGACTCACACCACTGCTCCACTACTACACCGAAAGAACGATTTTGTTAAAAATACAGATAAGTAAAACAATTTTCATATTTTCACGGAAAAAAGTAATTTTACTGTAGCATCGAAGAAATTCACCTAGATAAAGATCAGAAAATAACTTTATATTGGGCTATCAAAATCTCTTATGTAAGATATTCAAGCCAGATGATGTTGCTGCAAAAAGTTTCGACATTTTAGCAGCCAGCTTGAATATCGAATATAAATTTTTTAAATAGTTCAACGTAATTATTTTCAGATCTTCTGTTTTTCAGCAAAATTGTTCTTTTCGTGTATATTTTCAACAAAACCGTTCTTTCCATTTCTTTCAGTGTTTCACAGTTATTCCGGTTGTATACTCAATCTGCCGTACGTAAAAGTTATAGTCTAAAATCTACATAACTATATAATTATAGTTAAGGTGCTGTTTCACTATGAACTAATGGTTGCACGTATATCGTTACGGTTGTGAAACGAACTGTTTTATAGTTATTGCAACTAAAGTTTTAGTTGCAATCATTATAAAACAGTTTACTGAATTGTGTGCATTAATTATACATATAAAACTTGCGCGGTTGTTACTTTTATAGTTGTCGCTACTGTGAATCTTTCTTAGAGGTTTTTTTTTTGCGAAACGAGAATTCGAACTTGACAATGGATCGACGCTATATATTATCATGATAGGGATGTGATTACTTTTCTTTAATTAGATTTCGATTCGGTCGTTATAAAGCCGTGATTAATCGTCGGAGGTATTCCTCTCGGAAACCGGAGAGCTCGGCTGTATTGCTGCGCCCGTGTGAATATTTCACGATTCGTAGCTATCTTATATAAAACCCAACGCGACCGCACGAGAGCGAGTCGCTACGGTGAGCAGTACAAGAGCGTGTTTTTCGATTTAATCGATACAATCTCTCTCCGAGCAACCGTTTTCCTTCGATATCAGACGTTTGCTTATTTATCCGAAATGGAAATTAAAACCGCGGTTGTTGCGATCTATTCTCGATTGGAAGTATCTGAAATCGGGAAACCAGAATAGCTCTCGTTTGCCTCGGCTCGCGTCCGCTCCTTCGGCGAGAATTAATATTTGAATCGCGTAAGCGAGATAGAATCCCGCGATGAATACGTATCATACCGCACAATACGAGTCGCGTGAATCGGTGGTGGTTCGTCGACACGGTTTCTACCGTCGCGTCGCGTCGTCGGTGAGAAATGACCGATCGATCGACACGTATACCTACCTTTCACAATCGTGTCGTGTCGCGGCTTGTTGCGTTGCTTTCCTTCGTGCGATTCGAGGAAAACGCCACGTACACACGCGACAGCTGCGTCGATTAATTACCATAACGCTCAAGGCTAAGGCGCAGCCGCCGTGAAAAAGCTATCGCCGCGCCGCTCCAATTTTAAGCGCATTCTCATTCATAGATACGACACCATGGCATCGTGATATGCATAATGATAACGATAACGGATAGTTTCGCAATTTGCTACCACTTAGCTGTCATTTTACGTGGTCATTTCTGTGCGCGAAAAAATGTCGGCGAGTGCGGCATATTACGATTATACTTGACAGGAACACGTGTTAAGCCGATTTAGATTGCTTGTGTCAATCAAAGTTCACTCTCCCGCGACTGTAAACGGGAAAAGTCCGTGTCGCTTTCGAGACCGCGGCCGAACTTTCTTTTCGTGCCGCTGCTGCCTTTTTTTCTACTTCCAAACCTGCTTACATTCGGCTGAAACTGTGAAACGTGTCTGTCGTGATATCGCATTCAGAACTATCTGTCTTTTCGACATATCGAAATATTGCTATGTGACGTCAATGAGAATGTAGCCTACGTGTACGTGGATGCGTGCGAACGTGTGCCGCATGTGTATGTACGCGTCTCCTCTCCCCCGCGGAACACATTACGGATGCGGTTCGCATCCGCGAGATACACGTATCGGTTATGCGCTGCTTTCAGAACTATCGAGCGACGGGGACTATCTTCGATGTGTCAGTCTCGTCGCGACGAGGAAAAATCCGACAGTGCGCGCGCTGTAACGGATCTGGGCGCGGCGCGACGGCGAGGAAAGCGCGAGACTCGCGCAAGAAATTGCGTGATAATTATGAAAACTCTATTATTGGAGAATGCGCATCGTTGCCATTCCTAATGGGGCCCTGTACTGTCATAATGCGAAATGTAAACGCTCGGATGATCAATGGCGAACATTTACTTACGGTATACGCAGCGGGCGTCCGCCCCGCCGCCGCGAACAATAGCGGCGTCTAATAAACTACTCCACATGCGTCGCTGTGTAACGCATATATTTTCCACGTCAGAATAGCTCCTCCCGAGGCCAGAACCTTAACGAACGTTACGTTATACGTGTAATACATGCATTCGCAAATCGCGCGTTCCACGGAGAAACGTACTCGATGCTTTTGCATTTAAACCGTCCGGAAATGCTTTTGCTCTGACTCAAAGTATGCGCAATGAAATTGCATAAATGCTTCAGAATTTACGATTACGGCATACTTACCTTACTGCGAATCTGCCCGATACTAATTATTTTGTCGGTAATAATTTTACTGCTGAATATATATTTCTGCTGAAGTTTTTCAAAGTTTAGCTACATAGATACAGATCTGGAAATAATTTTGTTGGATCATCAAAATAATTATGCAGGTCGCTTAAGCGTGATGAGCAGTGCTGTAAAAAGTTTGTAATATTCTAACAACCAGTTTCAGCACCCTACATAATTATTTAACAAAATAATTTCCAGGTTTGACTGTAGTTAAATTTTTAAATACTTCAGCACAAGTGTCTTCTGTGTGAGTGATTAAGTAAAACTTTTGTATTAAATTTAATAGATTCTTGTCCTAAACAATATATTAACTTGTTATGTTAATTTATATTTTATTCATCTTAGAATTTACGTTTCAAAGTATCATTATTTTTATATTATTGTTATTTGTTCATTTATTCATCCATGAATTGTGTTATTTTATGAAATATTGAATATCAATTTAGCATCAAATAATAAAGTAACACAGTTATGTTAAATTGATACTCGGGTATATTTAAAAAATTCAGCACAATTTTAATAAAAATCACTTTTAATACAAAACATTTTTCGCACGGTGTACATCTCTGATTGCCGATTAGCGAAAATGCGACTGAATAAATGTAATGCTGCTTATGCTGCAGTTAGGCACCATTTCACATACTTACAATTGTTTTGATTTATGTATTGTTTAATGGTATTCTTCGTTACAAGCCCGTTCCTTTACACGTTGCATTTACCAACGGGTCTCTCGATCAATCACCGGTACCGCGCAACGGAGCAATACCACGGATTTTCCCTGAAACAATATCTTCGTTCCCGCCGTAGGATTTCGATCACGTTTACGGGAATGTGTCCGCCGCAAATGTACGTCGTAATGGATATGTTTATTCGGGCGTTGCGCGCCCGATTTGCACGCGATATCGTGATATACGCGACACGCTCGTCTGGGAGATAACCGGCTAAGTATTGTACTTTACACGGTCGAGAAATTGCTCTTGTCGATGTAACGGGGTCATATCCGCGATATGGGTACGAGCGTAATAAGCAGGTGTACTTTACGTTTTAATTACGAGACGAAATAGTGCGCTGGGCTAATATTTAATCTTTATCGCTCGGAATTTATGTATCGTCGTGTACGCAAGGGCTGGCCCCTCACCAGCCACTGTTTAGCATATATCGATTCACGCAATGTTTGAGGACATCGTCGGACGTTACCGACAAAGCGCGTCCGGGGAACATTTCCGTGAAAATGATACGGGCCATCGAGGTATCGTAGATATCTCTTACCGTCGTCGGGATGAGAGACATTTGTAGGGCATTCGATGTGCGAACAAGTAATTTTTCACGATTAATATTATTAGCCGTAGCATGTAAAAGATCGCGCGGTAAATCAATATACATGAAACATTTGGAATATTAATCTTTATCGTCTTTTTTATCGTATTGCATTGTACTAATGTACTATGTTCATCATTAAGGAAAGGCGAAACGTTTTTATCGAACAAGTTTTCTACCGATTGTTTTTACAGACACATACTAGTAAAAATAATGGACATTCATCAGATACACTCGTATTATCTGATAGAAGTATCGTTTTGCGTATATCTGCAATTATTCAGATACGTCGAGGCTCATTAATTAGACAGCTATTATAACCGTCTGGCGTGGATGTAATCAAAACATCTGGCCGATTAAATGCCTCTAATGAACCGCTATCGACGCTATCTGTATCGTAGCGTAATTTATAGGCAACTTTCGAGAGGCTCTTGTCGTTCGTTTGTCCACCGAGCGAAACGCATTAGTCTAACTCCTTCGCGCGGCGTGGTCCTCAAACTTTGCTTTTAGCTCGGTTATACTTCCATCGAACAAAGTGTTCGACTACGATAGAAAATCCGCCACGCTTTCCCGTAACTTGCTGTAATTGCGCGCAATTAAGGGCTTGAAACAGCAAAGGTAACGCGAAAGCTTCGCGTTTCGGTTCGGCGTCTTGCGCGTAGTGCGAACGTTGAAAAAATACTGAAAAGAACAATCGGGGGGCGTAATAAATAATTTCGAATAATATTTGCGTTTCACACTTTCCGCACACGTTTCCGTAGGCGTTTTTACATATCGCGTTTCGCGCATAAATGTAATAAACTTATAACACGTAAATGATTATCGAGGTTCATTAATTGGACAATTTATTATTATTATGGACAGTTTATAATTAAGCAGCGATTGCATTATCATTGAATTTATTATAATAGTATTATTTTACTCGCTGCTTTCAAGAGTTTCTCTCGTTGCCGGAGCGGGCTACGCGTGAGAGAATCGATATAAATACTCGGCACTGGTTAATTATGCAACGCAAGCGGCAACGTATTGTAATTAATTCAGGTAGTATTTCGTTCTACGCGATTACGTCGAAAGTCCTTAAGTCGCGGCGCGGCGGGTCGAACGCCTTCGATTCGCAGCTTTACGGCGCGGCGAAATCTTCTTTACCGTCTTTTTTTCCGGCTGATCGATTCCAGCGGATCGCGAGAGCAAATTACTCTTGCATGATTATTAATGAATTCGCTGCCGTTTGCTTCGTATTTAGCAATTCCGATAAATATACCCGTTTCTCCTTTCGCGCCTGCTCACCCTTGGAATTTCGAGCCCTTAATGAGGAATTGACTGTCAACCTAACGAGATAGCCATCGGCAATCTGCGGGTCTTACGTTGACCCTTAATTGGACCACGCTATACCAACGGAATTACCATCGCGGCCTGAGAGCTTGTTTCGTGCTAATGGAACTTTTACCGCTTTCGTTAGTCGCCCAATTTTACCGTGGAACATCGAGCCGCCGTGAAACAACGATTCCGAGGTATGCACCTTGTGTTCGTTTGAATCGGTCCGATTGATCGGTGTAAATTCGCGATTTCATTTTACGTAAATCTCTTGCACCTTTATAAAACCGTTTCCACCGACGACGGCTGCTGCCGCTTACAATTATATGAGATTTTTCTGTTGACCATATTTATGTAATTGAATTTTCAAACCTTGTAAAATATGCAGGTGTACAATTGGAAAATTTGTGTTAAATTTAACATAGGGGAGAGTTGTCAAATGCTTACGACTTAATGCAAATCTATTTTTTATTATATTTTGCATTTACTGTTGTTTTGGATGCAAATCGAAGTTTGAAATTGTAAATGGTGTTTCATTCATTTATTACTACATGTTAAATTTTTTAGTAACAGCAAATTAATTTATTGTAAGCTTTTCTGTAGCATGCTGCGAAAGGCGTCATTTGGAAAAAGTCTAAAGTCTAAAGCGTACCTGTGGTCTCTTAATTTGTATTGAAAATATCGAATTTTTAAATTAAAATAATTACAAATAAATGAAACCATTAACTAATATTTATTTTATTAATAATTTATTGAAAAAGTGATGAAATTTTCAGTTAATAAATAACAATGAAAAGTTGAGAACACTGAAATAAAACTGGCTTGAATTTATTTTTCATTGTCATATTTTTTATTTATAGCAATTACTAGTTTTACTGTTATCAATCTTACATTAATATTATTTTTTCTTATTAAACTTATTAAATTTTTGTTTATATTACTTATTTCTTATTTACTTTTTATTTTTGCCATTAAATGTTGCTTATATGAAGTAAAAATATAAAATATCGAAGAGGTACGCTTTAGAAAACCAGTACGCATTCAACTCTCTCCTATTTTGCATATCCTTAACGATCCACTCAATTTTTCGTGTTGTGTACAAATATTGTTACAAAATTAACAGAAAACACTTTGTTACATAGCTGGAAAAATTGTGTTAAATTTAACATAAATCACATGTCTCAAACGGTCCACTCAAAATTTTATGTTAATTTAACATAATCTGGATATGTTAAATGTTAACATTAATACTGCGTTAATATTTCAACGTTAATATTTCTGTTATGGTGTAACATCAACACTCTTTTTTTGTTAAGTTCAGTTAACATAGCAGACATGGGTTAAATTTACATATGAATATGTTCATTACTTAATACAAAAACTTTAACTAGCAGATTTTTTCACAAAAATACACAAATTTTTCAACAGTGTACAATTTAGAAGCGCATTGTGGTAGCATGTATCTTTTGTAAAATATTATTTATAATATATTGACACATACATTTTATTTATTCGAGCATTAACGATACAAAATTACTTTCATGCTGTTTATCCATTTACTCACAAATTATATTATTCCATTAAGAAATATTGAATATCAATTAAACATAAAGTACTGAAATAACATAATCACGTTAAATTAACACTTGAATGTGTTAAAAATTTAATACGAAATTATACCAAGGATCGTTTTTGACATAAATACAAAATGTTTTCTACACGTTCACACGAATTTACGTACATATGTATAAGAAACGTTTATTTATCTCATTTGCGTTATGTAATCATGACAGCTGCATCACGATTTCAGCAATCATAAATGTAGTGTTTTTAGTGGTAATATCAGATAATAGCTTGTAATAATTGAAAACCCATCATTATCCATTAACGCGCGACAAAGTGGACCGACACAAAGAAGTCTTTAATCAGTTTGCACATGTTCACGTGTAATAATACGTGACGTTAATATTAAAGCATCTACTTTGTCGCGGTAGTGCTGCAATAGGTCCACCAGGTATCGTTTATCTCCTATTATGAAATGATTAATAATATACATAGCAAAATTTGATAAAACAAGTATAGGTACGAGTGAAGGTTCCATTGATCGTCCCTGCAGATTCAAATTCGTTTCGAGGGGCACCGTCGGAAGGTCGGAGAAATGATTGCGAAGAGAGATCGGACGGGGACGAGTGTGTGTTGATTAAATATGGACCCCCCTCATCTCGATTTGTTTTCGAGGAGCGACTGCCCCTGGCAGCAGCTTCTCCATTCAGCGTGATTCGGCGTATATTATGTGTGTGTGGGGGGTTTAAACCGGTTAAATATTCAACACACGCGCAGCTGCTACCATTCGTACGCTGCACGTATGCTGTTCGTCTTATCGTAACCCTCTAGGAGGAAACAAAAAAAGAAAAATAGCTCGTTCGACGTCTGATGGTAAAGGCGCGCACCCTCTCGCGAATTTCTCTCTCGCGGTCACGTTCGCGGTTCGTTGGACCGAAGTGTATGCCAGAATTTTCGGCGTAACTCCAAAAACCACTACGGGGCTCCCCCCTCGAGAGGAAAAAGAATCATTTAGCGACCTTCGGGATATCGGACGTGCCTCGACGGCAATATTCAGATATGATTTCAAATTCTACAATTTACCTTCCTGCAACTGAGCAAGATTGTGGTAGATCGGAGAGATTACGTGCTGTATATTTTCGCGCCGATGGTCTTTTCTCCAGACTTTGCTCATTAAGCGATATATATTGCTTTTTAGTTTTTTTTTTTGTTAATTAATTGCGCGTTTACTTGAGCATATTACTTTTGTAAAAATCGTTCTTAAAAAATTAAAAAAAAAGAAAGAAAACCAGTTTAATTTTTAAAAACGCTGAAACCTGCAAACGTTGCATTCGAAACAATGTTACCACGTTATTCATCGCTTAACGACGTTTCGGACATCTCTCTCAAATGCCGTTTATTTTAGTACGCGCGACGAGCGAAAAATTTGATTGGTATTCCGCCTTTTATTTCATTTTGGCTTTCGATACTCGCGGGAAGGTGGAATGAAACAAGCGGTTTGCCGCAAAGTGTAGAATTCTCCTTTGCAGAATTCTCCTTTGCATTCCAACATAGCGTGAGGCGCGTCGCTCGAACACAAATGCTGGACGGACGCCCGCGAGAGTGGCGTCGAGATCGATACGATTCGAGAGCCGGGAGCGGCTCTGGACGACCGACGAGAAGACGACCGACGAGAACGTGGAACTTAAGAGCGTCTACTCTGTAGTCCATGCGCTTCTTTTCTCTCTTTTTCCTCCTTAATAATTTGAGAGAATCGCTTGTTACGCAGATATCCACGGCGCGGGACGAGCGGGACTTGGACTCGCGAGGCCGCGGTCGATAGAGGAACGATTAACATAACAAGCCGACGATTATGCACTTCCTTAACGGGCTACGGAACTATCGGGGTCATCGCGATAAGAGGAAGGGCCCACCTACCCCTTCTAGTCTGTAGGTATCGGTTTCCCGGTACGTGCGAGCTCCACGTACTAATGTAAACGCCGCGCCGCGAGAGAAGGCGGCCGCGCGCGAACGTAAACCCTAATCTTCTCGAGGCCCCCGAAGGACGGTATGCAGTTGGCGTAACGACCGGCTAAATCCGAAATGGCGTGACTAACGACCCGGCTTGATATCGTGTGCTCTGGACTCTCGCTTACCCCACGCTCGCGGGAAATCGGGCAACGGTCGGACTTGCGAGGCACTCGCCCCGGCTGTTCCTCGCCAGAATTCCCGTAGCCAGCAAAGACCGACGTAACTCCGCCATTGCCAACTTTATCTTGCAATTATAAACTTTGCTTTGAACACAGCGGCGGCGGCGGCGGCGGCGGCGGCGGCGCGGCGGGGCCGATGATATAGTCACCCTCAACACTTCAACCCGGTCATAAATATTCTCCTCGATAAAGAATTACGGTCGGCGACGACGTTACGAAGCAGTGATTATACACGCCGATCAGATCTTATAAATTACTAAGCGCAAAGTTTCCAAGAAAATTGATTCGCTTTAAAGTGTTTTTTTCTAACATTAATCAGGGGGAGAGGGGGAGGGGTAATTCTTGATGCTGAAAATATGAATTTTCACGAGAAATGCACTTTTTTTGCTCAACGATCCGAAACGTACGGGGCATAGGATTTTGCGCAATCGCGCTCGATCGCTGAATCGATCAGGGGCGAAGGTTTTCCCCCGTACACCGCACGTGATTCAACGTGTGCCGCTTTTTGTATTACCGCAGCGACGGACGGCGAGCAAGCGCGGAGGCCAAAATACGAATCGAATGCATCGTGCGCGCGCTCTTCGACACGGGCACTTCGTGATCGTCGATTAAATTCGCTTTATCGAAGAATAATTGCGAACGAGAATATTGGCTGCGCCGGGGATTACAAATGGTCGCGGCGCGGACGAAATGCACGATCGAGCGACCTTCCGACCTATTTCGTCGGCAAAAAATATTCTTTGGGCGGATCCTCTTTTTTTTTACTGCCTTTCAAAATCTGCACTCTCGCCGTCGACAATACGAACAATCAACAATCTATTTGCACGTTATTGTTTGTCCTCTCCACCAGAATATTATCTTCCGAATTGGAACGAATTGAAATATTATCAGATTCGAGCGCGTTAAGACCCGTAGCAGACGCGTACCTCCATTTCGTGAAATTCAGTGAATTTCATTAACAACCTCGTTTCTTTTGGGCATATCGCAGAGTAAGCAGCGAAATGAATTTTGTTTGAAATGGAACGCATCGCTTTTTAATCGAATAATCCCGGCGTAAGTCTGGCGCAAATACGGTCTGATTGCGTTACTACATTCTTCATAAATTTGCAGTTCCATCTGAATTTTACCTTCTCGCGCTATAGGGAGAAAAGCCCTTTGTTGAATTAAGCCGTTAGCTCTTATTCTACATGTTCGCAATCCTCATTATTTGCATGTTAGTTACTCAAGTGTAACTAACGAGTACATTGTATGAAACTAACGTAACGCAAGGCGGTTTGTATGGGGCACGACGGTCGATAATGCCGTCTTTCTGCCGCTTCGCGTACATCATCGTAAACGTTCGCCACCCGCACATCCCATTTCGCCGGCGTGTACATTACGTGTGCACATCTCTCACGTTTCATCTAATTCCTCACTAAGATGACATGCCGTAACGCGTGTAATATCAAAGTCGTATCCGTTTATCGCGCTAGTCAGCGCGCAATCTTGAGTACCGGAGTTTTATTACATTGGGGAAATACCCGTGGCGCGGAGCGCGCTAGGCTGAAGCGTATCCGCGTGTGGCGGGACGGCGAGCGTCGACCGACGGACGCACGTAATACAACTGCGTGAGCGCAACGAAATTGCAGCCAAGGCGAAAAAAATTCGTAAGAAATTCTTTCGGAGATTCTTTTTTATCGCGTATCTGGACTCGACACGTACGAAGAACTCGTTTCAGAGAATGCCCCCGAGAGTGTCATTAAAGCAGAAAATAATACATCTTCGTATCTGGTATCGAGAGCGGAAGGTTGCAGATGATAGAAAAAAATCAACCGGGGCGCGTTTTGCGACGAGCTCGCCCGGCGCAATTCTTTTACGCGGGTCGAAATAACAAAAATAATGGACAGGACACCGGTGCAGGTAAAGCGCGGACCGCAGGAATTTAATATCCCGTCGAGCTGCTGTCTACGCGCGCTACCTCCGCATCCCCGAAGCCCACGCAGCGAGCGAGCGAGCGAGCGAGCGAGCGAGCGCTATCGTCGTCATCAAATTTATATTTCACTCGGCAAAGAACCAACAGGTGCCCCCGGCTCACGGCTGCCGACGACGACAACGACGACGACGACAGAGCAGGCGCGCGCGCGTTCGAAGGATCCACTCGCGCGAGAACGCAAGACGGCAATCATTATAAATAACCCGGCCGCTCAACGTCACTCAGGCACAATGGGGGTTTTATTGGAGGGGAAATGGCAACGATAAATAACAAGGCAATAATAAAAATCTATATGTGCGAGCTTAGAGAGGCCCGTCTCCCTCCGAGGGCCGACGCCATTTCCGACGTACGGAACGAATCGCCTAATACCGTGCACGAGCGCGGACAATGCGCCGCAGGCCAGAGATCGAAATGTCTCGCGGTGATATCGGGGACAATACTAAACGGCCCGGCGAGATCCAATCGAAAAATCAGGAAGGAATCGCTGGACTCGCATCATTCGTCCCATGTCGAATTAGATCACGGATCGGTCGGCTCGTAAAAGTATAAGAGGAACGTAAGAGGAACCTTTCACGTGTTTCGTTTCCAGTTGGAAGTCCGGCTGGAACAGGGATGAGTCGGCAAATTGTGCTTCTGATCTTCTCCGCGGCGTACGCGCGCGCGCGACCACAGGAACTTTCACATAAAAGTTTTACATTACTCGAATTTCTATCCTGCCGCACCTGTGCTTCTGTCAGTTAAACAATAACAAGTATCGAAAATAGACTTACAGACAGGAGAGAGTTGCCAAATGCGTACCAATTAACCTATTTTTTTTTATTATTTTTTGCATTTGGTGCTGTTTTGGATGCTAATCAGAGTTCGAAATTGTAACTGACTTGAGATTTCAATCATTTAGTATTACATGTTTAGTAATAACAAATTCATTATGAATTTTTCTGTACTATGCTCCAAAAGGGGTGATGGAGTTTAGAAAACCGATCTCCTGAAGGATCCTTGTGATCTCTTTAATCGTATCGTTTTCGAAAATATCGAATTTATGATTTTAAAGTAATTAAAAATAAAAGAAACCATTAACTAATATTTATTTTATTAATAATTTATCGAAAAAACAATGAAATATTCAATAAATAATAAATAACTGTAACGAAAAGTTAAGAAGAGTGAAATAAAGTAGCTTGAATTTATTTTTGTAATTGATATATTTTTGTTTACAGCACTTACTAGATTTACTGTTATTACTTATCAAGCTTAGAATCATTTCTTCATAATAAAATTTGTGACAATACGAATCAGGAAACTTGTTTAATTTTTATAATAATTGTAAGTATATATACAATGAATGTAAAATATTCTTTAACAAGCCTTCTTTTATGAAAGTACAATTCAAAATTAAATTGCATAATTACGTTATTATCTGCTATACAAGTTGATGAAAAATTTACGTTAAATGTACCTGACTTTCTAAAATGCCGATAACATGCACGAAAGAAAATAAAACCTGTTAAAGTTTTGTTTATATTATTTATTTCGCTAAATGTTGCTTACATAACGTAAAAATAACATATCGAATAGGTATACGCATTTAGCAACTTTCTCTTACTTTAGTTTAAATTATGTTGCGAAAATCTTTGTGTCGAGAAAAGCTCATTCGACAAAAGCTAATTCCGACGCGTATGACTGACTCCGTGGCTGAAACAAATAGGCACACAACTCATCTTTTATTTTCTTATTTTCCGTTTATTGAGCCCGGCGCGGCGTATGGAGCGCTGATTGACGAGTTGTGGGAGCAACGCGAAAGCAATATCAATGAAAACACTGGTAAAAAGCATACCTGGAAGTGCGCGACGACAGCTTGCCGAAATGTCAGGCGAAAACGTAATATTGTACGCAGTAATGGAATGAGTTTCGAGTGTCGACACGCTCGTCCCGGATATATTGATACCTCCTCACTCTATAGAAAATATTCCACGCAAGCATATTTATATAGAGCTCTTAAATCGGATTAACTGCGATAGATTTATTTCGAGATACGTGTTGCAGATGATTTGATCAATTTTCCGCAAATTGGTATACCCACTAGTACGAAATACGAGTTGTGTGAAAAAAAAGCAAAAAAAAAGGGACTTTAGGAAAGATTTTTATAAGCGACATTGATATTCTTAATATCACACACACACGCGCGCGTGTGCATGCGTTTAATTGGATAAAATAATATTATCAAATATTTTAAAAACGTTTCTTCTGTGGCACAATATTAAATTAATGCGTAACGTTTTTCATCCGTAACACAATATTTTTTCTATGGATATATACGCATTTTACATATTTTTATTTTTATTTTAATAACAGATAAAAAACAAGATGGATTTTAATTTTGCAATTGCCATTAAAAATCATTTGGTACAGGTAAACATTGGGCGGATTGTCTCTCTCTCTCTCTCTCTCTCTCTCTCTCTCTCTCGCGTTTACCTTCAGTTTCGTTCATTAGCAGCGCGGGAGTTTTAACGTCACGCAAAAGGAAACAAAAAGAAGATTCTGACAAATACACGTTCATGCAGGCACGCCGTTAATTCCACGTATGCATATTATCGTCTACTACTTACACGCCACGCCGTCATACAGCAATATCGTATTTTCTTATAGCCGTTTATACTCCGGCGAAGCTAAAAATACGCGACTGCACATTCTTTCGTAATCGTTCTGGCGCACTCCGATGTGATCGCAGAGCCTTGATAAAAAAAAAAAGAAAAAAAATAGAGAAATACGTGTAAATTATATTCAGGTCCCCTTTGACACGGTCCGCTTATTTTTCCGTGGCGGCGATTTGCTTTCGTGATGATTATCTGGAAGAGCGTGTTTCACCGGAGCGTATACCTGCATACGTTATATAGTTTTCTCCAGTTCTCTCGGGCACGGTCTCGCTGCTTGTTCGGATTTTCTATATCTTGTACCGGAGGGGATAAGAGAAAGAACAACGCCCGTGCCGTGGACCCTAGAAATAAATCCATTACGCTACGGCCTCTCGAATGGGAGTCGCATAAAGTCGGTCGGTTTTGTCTTTTCCGGTTGAGTATCGGACTTTTGATGGTACGCGCGGGTACCCACGCTCACTCGCTCGATGGTCTCTTATTAAGATCACTCGTACACCCTATTAACGCCAATGTATGCTCGTAGCCTTTGTTAGTGAACTGGTTTCCGCCGCCGCGTAACTAAATATGGTCGCGCGGTTTAAGGATCGTAATTCCGATTCGTCCGGAATAATCGCTACACTCCGACTCGTATCTCGGAGAATTATGATATATTCCAGCGCCAGAGGGAGAATTCTCGTTTTCTAAAAAAGATGGTTGACCCTCGGATTCAGCTATTCTACGATCCTCCAAGAATAATCGCGTTGACGATTAACCGTGGAGCGAGAGCGATATAAATGTCGATCGTTATGAAGAGTCAGATCCCAGGATTGGCTTTATCGGCGCGACGGGGAAAGTTGGTGCGAGCTAACAAATCGATTCTCTGCCGGCAAACCTAAAAGCCAACAGCAAGAGGCAAGCGGGATAACGGGATTCGATGAAGCGGAGTGCGGTGCCACCCTCTACGCTCCGCGCCGCGCCGCTCTCGCTCAGAGCTCCGATTCAGAATCGCGATCGCGTGGAAGCACATAAATAGCGGGGCCACGCAACGTGACGTGTCGCGCTAGCGCGAGAGAGCCATATCTCGCCGGATTGATTTAATCGCTAGCGTCCATTTGTCAAGGGCGACGTCCGAATGCGGGTGGGCTCGTTCTGACCGCGTAGCGTCGGTCCTGAGGCCGACGAACGAGGACGCGGGGCCTTGTCCTCGTTCGTTTCACGCAGGGGTGCGAGTCGGTCGACGATCGTCAGCGCGATTGTCCGTCATTGCAGTTGCATCCCGCTTTGAAAGACGAGACCTTATCGCGCGATCCTGCCCGGCTCGAATGAAGCGGAAAAATCTCGGGAAGACGATTTCAGAGATATCAAAACGGTCCGGCTGGCAGTGTTCTAAACGTTCTACCTATTTTCTAGTGTCCCATTGTTCGGAACAGTTAACATGAGTTTAGATTTGACAGAATTGTCAGCTGATATTGTTTGCTTTGTTGACAGTATCACGGATGACTAACAGTGCGAAAATACGAATTTAAATGCGCGTGAATATGTATTGTGAATTTTTCGTCTGACGACATACGCGGAAAGAGCTTGCTCTGAGATTTTGCTAAGGTATACTATCTAAAAATTTAGCTAGACAATACAAATCTGAAAATAATTTTTGTTTGATCATCACACAGAAAAAAATTTAGTATCAAATCAACAAACTTTGTTTCATATATAAGCAAGAATATAAAATCTTCTTGGAAGAATTTATAGTCTTAAACAGACATAATTGGCTTATATCAAAAAAATTTTTCTCTTTATGTAAGCAAATCGTTAATTTTTTTTCTGTGCAGAATGTTTAAGCTGATTGCTAGAATGTTAAAATTTTTTGCAACATTGTTCATCATGCTTTAACATTTCACTTAATTAGTTTAATACTTAATTAGTCCAACAAAATTATTTTCTGATTTAGCTAAATTTTTGGATACTTTGGCAAAACAGTTCTTTCCAGGTAAATGTAATTCCGAATGATTGCGAATGAAATTCTAAAGCCACCGTTAAATTGCGCCGCTATAAAAACGAGCTTGAGCGAACTCGAAAAAAATTTACATCACGATACGCGCGGGAGAAGTAAGAAAAATCATGCCCGAGAATCGTATTTGCATTACTGGATTACCGCGTTCGAAGGTGTCGGCAGTTAGAGCGCCGCTTTTGTCGCTTTTTGTCCCACGCTCTTGGTTCGTTCTGCCTTTTTCCTCGCTTAGTCTCTCTCGGGGAAAATGGTATAGTAATGATCGCGCACGATCTTCGCCGTTGCTTGTTTTCGCCTTCCTTCTGTCGGGACTTTAAAGCCGCGCGCGCTGCAACGTTTTGTTGCACTCGCATGAGCGCCTCTGTGAATGCGTCGTCTCAGGAACGGTGCAGCCGCACTTCGCCAAAGTGGCTTCGCTAGTTCTTCATTTGGATACTCAACAAGCCGCCTGTATTACATGATTTGCGACTGCATCCTCCGTACAAGGATGAAAGATGGAGCTATATTCTCGTGTGACGTACGCAGGTAACTGGATTGCCAGCGAAACACGGAAATCCTCTTTCTCCGGGGAAAATTTCATATCAAATGGGCATCTTGGATTGCATTCTGCATAATTTTTGCCACTGCAGCGTCTATTGCATGCTGGTACGTCTGATACTTATTTTCCTTGCACAACTCCTATTAAGGAGACTGAAGATCTCAGATTGCTGAAAATCTGTGACAATTTTTTGTGACGAATCGTATAAATACGCGAAAGTGAAGTTGTGATTTATACATCATATTTAAAATAGAAAAAATATATTTTTATTAGTAAATACTTATATAAATATGTGCTTGTAGTATTCTCCAGTTATTTTTTAAAGCTATTATTTTGCAGTGATATCTCGGCTCTCGGTGATACATAGCGAATTTTAGCTAGAACTCTTTAGGAAGCTTATCAGGTAAACCTCTATAAAATAAAAATCAAATAAAAACTAATAAAATGACAGCCAAATCCCAGTTTTTAGTTTGAGTTTTTATTTATTCACCTATACGTATTTATAAATGAATATATTGTATATTTACAAGTATTTGTAAAAAATTTTTTTTCTACTCTTTATCTGTTGTATATAAATATAGGTATATACGTCCCTCAAAATTTCACTATCGCACTTTTATTCAGTTTATTACAAAAAAATTATCAAAGGCAGTTACGATTTTCGAGCAATTTAACTCTCGCCTTAATGCGAGAAGAAAAACGTTGAAGCTAATGCATTCTGTCGGATCGTTCAACAAGTCGACTACAAAGTGATCGAACTCGGCACACCATATTGATGCGGAAATTTAATTCGAATCCACGTTTTTCCACAGTGTAATTATTCATAGGCAAGCCGTTCGCATGGCGCCAACGTGGTGTCGGCACGTTACGGTATTTTCTTATCGAAGACGCGCGTTCCTATGCAATTACGCGGTCGAGCACGAGTCGCGCGAGAGCGGCGTTATTAGCATCGGAAATGACGCGCATTAAACCTCGGGACAATTCGTGTTCGCGGAGATACGCGAGGCACGAGGTTGCGAGTAGAGAAAATGGAAATAACGTGTAGAAGCACGTACGCTCCCTGTCCGCCGGTACCGTGGCGCATTCGACATTGTCAAACTTTGTACATTAGACGCCGTATATTGGAGTATAACGCAATTCGCCAGACCTTGCGCGCGACTTGGTGCAAGAAATCCTATCTACGTAACGACGCGACGCACAATAAACGGCTTAGAGGAAGTTCGATCTTTTTAGCAATACCCATCGCTTCGGGACCCGTTGCATCGACGCGCGACTACGACTCCGTCGGGAAACTCTTGGCCCGCGGCTCGTCATCGAGGAAACGTTTACTTCGCGCGAGCTTTCGGCGAGTCGCTATAAAGTGCAAGGCAAAGCGGGTCGAGGGAAACGCGGTCTATAAATCGCGGAAGAATAAGTGTTGCTGAAACTCACCCGGATAATTCCATTAAAGAGCGAGACGCCGGTTTTACGACGTAACAGTTCTTGCCGAGCCAAGCACGAGGCCATAGTCTTGGAACATCTATAATGTTGTGCAAATGAGACGGCTTCTTTAAACAGACGTTCGCTTTGTGAATTCGTGAATAGTGTTGTATGATTGGACGGCAGTCGTATCTATATATGGAAGTCAGTAAAAAATACCGAAAAAATTGTATTCTTTAACTTAAGAATTTTCCTTTTTATTTTTTATATAGCATATTTCTTTTAAAATAGACCAAGAGATTTTTTTTTAACTTGAAAGAGAATTTTTCTAAAAGATATTGTAATAGTAGTAGATATTTCAGATATTTTTTATTTTTATAAGGATCCAAATAGAGCAAAATATGTATGCAGCATACCAACAATATGCTAGCAAATTGGATCATGATTGTAAAGCAGATTCTTATTTACTGTGTCCTCTTTAAGTTCTCTTTTCCAGCCAGATATATAAAAATAATCCCATATTTTCGTGTATTCTGTAGCTCTTCCTACGTGAATATTTTTAAACGAATATTCTAATATTATTGTAAGAATATGTGAATCTTCCTTATAATTTAATTTTAAATATTCGTAATTGAATAATATTATGTAAGTTCTAGAGATTTGTGCGTCTGCTGCCTGTGCAGACGATCCGAGTTTAAATCCGACCAGAAATATCTGATTTTACTTGATCGCTGCTTCTCGGAAGGCAATGGCAAACCACCGAGAGTATCCTGCCATGAGAATCTCTAATTAGGCCGCTTGAAACCGGCGTTTAAACTGTAGATCCCGTATATCTGTAAATTGCAAAAGCGCACACCACAGAAATACACTGATGGTCCACGCTTCTGATAAGACTCTAAGAACGAAGTGTGTTCTGTGGAATGTTCTCTAAATTTGACTTTTCAGATATTCAAGAGTTTGCATAGTGGAATATTTGAAAAATAATGATTTCCATGTCAAAAAGAAGAATCTTGCACAGAATATTTTCTATATGGGAATAATTTTAAAGAATATTATTAGAATATATTAGATAGTGTACTTTTAAAAACATAAGAATATTCTCAGAATATGTATATTAAAAAAAAAAGACTTTTATACAATCTTTTCAATGGATGATCTGAAGATATTCTATAATATGTGCCGGTTGGGTTCGTTTCTGCCATTACGATTTGCTAGTCATAACAATAGAAGTGCAACAGGAGTGGAACATACCTTGCATCATGTTCGTGTTTTGATACATTTCTCAACGATATTAGATAAGCTGCAGTAGATTGTGCCCGATTGTTGCTTAATTTCTATTAATATAATATGCAACATACATTTGTAATACATGCTGTTTGACTATGGCTGAGGGTTAAAACAAGCTATAAAAATAATGATAAATCTAATCTTTAAAACACGTGTGTTGTCTGATTGTGAGACGATTACGTTAGCTCTTTGAGTCACTTTTCATTATCGTCTCACCATTATTTAAGGTTTTAAGCACGCACACACACTGTACTGACTACGTTAAATTATAATACGATATAATTCTTTCAAACGCCAAATAACACGGTCTGCATAAAATATTATTGAGTGTGTTGTGAAAAGTATGTATTCTTAGTTTTAAACAATAATATATTCTTTCATTCATTAAGAATATGTTAAGAGGTGCAAAGTATGTATAGTCTTCTCATTTTTAAAGTTTTCGATGCAAGTTCTATCTATTATTCTTATCGTTCTACTACATCTGTTTTTGTATGCGAGTTCTCCGTTACAAATATTCACTAACGACATGTTGCGAATAATATAATATTCTTGATTTGACGACTTTGTCGGTTGCTATTTTTTTTAAATAATATTTCAGCGAGAAACCGATATTTTTCAAATCTTAGATGCTTGTGGGAATGTAAATAGCAAATACTTGGAATGCTATATGTGTTGGCCTATTGAGAAACCTCGATACTAGTGTGTATTTTAAGATACTCTTAAGTACAAATATCTTGGATGAAAGGCGTGTTGGTGAGCGCGGCTCGCCTTCCTTCGGCGAGAGATAAGAAAAGATATCGTCCGATAAAAAGCTTGGCGCGTTCTCGAGAGCACCTGTAAGAAATAAAGTTGGCACGGAAGTGCTAGTGTTTGATAACGGATACAATCGAATATATAAATTACCGGCGCGAGGCAATTAGTAATAACGAATAAGCAGCTTTAATCTCGACTTCAAATTGAAACTTTGTTACTCTCGGTCTTGAAAGTTTCCTAAAGTGTTTTCTTCTCGGGATGATAAGCAGCAATAACTTGCTCAGGTTATCCATTCCCTGCTATAAAAATTATTTTCTCCCCGTAAGTACTAACGATAACGCTAAAAGAAAAAAAGAATGATATCAGGAGAGCTTAAAATGTCTTTACTTTGAAAAGAAGCAACATAGCTTATGCTATTAGATAATTTAGCGTGCACTTGAAACGGCATCGCAAGCTCTCGAGTGTCATTACGATAAATAGATGGACAATAATGTTCTTTTGTTGCTCGAAGAGATAAAAGCGAATGGTACGAATCCGAGATGATTACGCTGCGCACGGAATCGCAAACATTAATCGGATTTGCCCTTTTGTTTCCATCTTCGTGAAAGGATGGAACAACGTACAAACGTGTTGGCGCCGCGAATATACGTTTCGGAATAATTGCGTCACCGTAGAATATTTCGTGTCGCTACGCTACGCGCGTGCATCGGCTACCTTTTTTCGGCCCTGGTTGAGATGGGGCACAGGGGCTATATAGGCGTATTTGCTTCGTAAACTGACAAAATTCGTTACAACGACGGCAGCGAGTAGAAACGTTGTAGCTCGAGCTCGGGAATTAATTCCGTCCATCGTCGGCCTGACCTCTTCGTGCGCACTCTGCGGTCGTTTGTCCCTCCAATGGACGCGCGATTGTTCGCGTATATCGCATTGAAATACCGACGGCGTACGTTGTTTTCGCTCGCAGTTTGCGCCCCAGCTCAGCCGCGCGATTCCCGGGCATTTTCTCGCCGAACGCGCGCCGCATGGAACGAACGAACGAACGTACGTTTATTCGCGCGACAAAATATCGCGGGAATATTCCCGGGCGATCCGCCGCGCCGTTTTCTTTTTGTCCCGCCACACTATCTGTCCCTCGCGATCGTTTTTAAATTCCCGCCGTACCTCCTCCGCGCGATCGGGATGCTCCGTTTTCTTCTGCGCGCGGCATCGCAATTCACGCTCGATTTAACTGGCAAAACGAGTTTCTGCGCGAGCATTGTCGCGACCTCCGAACGCCATAAGACCGCCTTCGGGCGCCTCGAAATCATTCTCCGCCACCGCCGCCGCCGTTCTCTCAACTTTTCGTGGCGAGTTCAAAGCCGTTTAAATCTCATTGAGAAGAGAAAAGAGAGTGATACAGGTAAAAGAAGAGAGCACGTAATTTCGCTCGAATGTTTTTGTGCGCCTCTGTCAAAGGCTCTGCACCGCGCGGTTCGTTGTTTCTCTAATTCTGCCTCGGTGTCTCTTGACTTCTCTGAGAGAGAGAGAGAGAGAGAGAGAAGGGAAAAGCCCCATGGCTTTCGGGAAACCGTCGAGTACAATCTCAGACGTCCGTCGTCATTCTCAATATCCGCATAATCTCACTTTGTCACGGTAGTCATTCCAGCTAGACGAGCGGCGCCCGCCGAACTTCGAGAAAGGGATTGCGGAAGAAATTGTGCCGACGTCTCTCCGTCTATTTTCTACCCGCCTATCTGCCACTCTTAGATATCCCGCAGTGAATTTAAACGGATATGAAAGAAACGTGATTTTATTTACGTATGCATGCGGCAGGGAGTCGCGTACATTCGAGTCTTTCTACATATCCGGCCTCGTATGCAAATACATTTGGGAAGATTGCGACGGGATTTCCTCCGGACTTGACCGTGTAATGCGACAGCGTAAATCCGAGGAAAATGTATTCTGCGGTCGACACGGTTGCTGAAGAGCATATTTAATATGGTGACAAACGTTATCGCGCTTACGTAGAATATGGCGCCGTGTCGATTAACACCTTCACCGCTATTTGAAGTGCTGTACATGCAAATGCGTTAAACGTTACTAGTGCTACGAGTTTATTTCGTAATAAAAAATAACATTAAACTCATTTCTTTTCCTTCATTTTTCTCATGAAATAATTATTCGCCGTAAATTCACGTTTTAGTTCCTTCAGATTACATTTTAGTGTTGTAATTCTCTTCTGAATTTTGCATCATTTAAAGTATCCGGCTTTACACCGAAAAAATTGTTTTCTCAGAGTAAGAAGATGCAAGCCATGTTAACACATACTTTTAATGGATGAGAATAAATTGCTTTTTCTTAGAATATTCTTTGAGGCTAAGAATACATTCTTTCTAACAAACTCCTGGGCAATGGCATTCTATGCAAACTATGTGGTGTTTCCAACAATTATAATTTACCATAGCCTTAGTGCAGTGTAATATTTGATGCTTAAACCTCAAACGTGATATTTAAATAGCGGTTGAGACGGTAATAAACTGTGGCTCGGAGAGCAAACCTAATTTTAGACAATATGCATATGCGTTTTAAAGATGAGCAATCTTTATTAGTTTGTTTTTGTATAGGATATCCGGAAAGGTCGGAGTCAAACTTGAAAAAAGTTTATATAATAAATTTATGTACGAAAATGTTTTATTGAAAAGTTACAAATGTGCAAAGATTTTTATTAATTGTTATAATAATTATAATTAATATTCAAAGAATATTCGACGGTCACTAGTTCGACGAATAGAGACCTGCATTCTTGAAGAAGAAAGAATTTTCGAACATTAATTATAATTATTATAACACACACAAGTAATAAAAATCTTTGAATATTTATAACTTTTCAATATAGCATTTTTAAATATAAATTTATATAAACTTTTCACATACTCGACTTCATCAGCACGTGCAAGTTCGCCCCCGACTTTTCGATACGTTCTGCATTTAACATTCATGATCGGCGGAAAACAATGCATGTACCAATAAGATTCGGTATTTGAAAATTTTATTTTCTTTCATGCTTGTAAAAATTCTATAAAATTTTATTTTATTTATATAATATCCTTATTAAATTCAAGTATATTTGTTACTAAATTAGTTTTTAGAAAAATTTTCTTTGAAGTTAAGAAAATACTTTTGATGTCTATTTTAGTAGAGACTACACAGAAAAAAACGTTTTTGTTTTAAAAATACTTATTTTTGAAATGTTAAATATTAAAAAAAGATTACATAGCATTAAATAGATAATTTACGAGACATTTTGTATAATTTCGTCAAGAAAAATATATTCTTATCGAATAGAAAATATCTTCAAACCAAGAATGAGAATTTTTTAATATATAGTATTATTAAAACAATTTATGCTCTTTATAGGATTACTACAATTATTAGAAATATTATTAAAATAAAAGTAGAATATTTTTGTGAAATTTAAGGTTATCAAATCTTTTAAAGAAGATTAAATTATATAAGCAAGGTTATTATTATTTCACATACATATAAATAAGAATATAATTTTTTGTTTATTTACGAAACAATGATTGCTCGAGATATATTAGTTTTCATTTGATACTAATATTTGATACTGTTTTTTGTGCACTATAAAAATAAGAAGGAAATTTTTACGTTAACAGAATACAACTTTTTGCGGTATAGCAATAGACATTTTTGCAATTGTTTTTTTTTTGGTTTACTTGTAAAAGAGAAAAACGAAGAATCTTATTAAAGTACCAGAATTGGAAATGCAGGAGAGAATGTCAACTGACGACGCGTTCAAGGTTGGGTACAAGGTTCCAGACGCGGTAGCAACGTAATGTGAATATTCAGCGGCGCCAACTTGGCGCGGACTCGCTTGCTCGCCTCGTTTTACCTACTTGCAAGCGCGCGTTCTCCAGGTGTATTATCGCGAGAAGGTACACCACAGATCACGCGAGAATTGCGGGGAGGCAGAAAAATGCGCCCGGCGTTTAAGCGCTTTTTATTACGCCGGTTACGAATCAGTGGCTACGTAATTGGTCCCGAGTCCGCGCGAACGTTTCTCGCGAGCGAAAAACCAGAGGCGCGTATCTTGATGTTCCACGTTTTACTTTACAGGAGCTAAAGGTCAATTTTCTTTCCGCCTGTCATTACAGCGGATGCACTTTGCAATAATAACCGCGTTGCCACGAATTTCCGAATAGAACAACTTCAAGCGTCATCATAATGGGCGCGGAAAACAATTCCGTCTTCGCGATTTCACGACTCGCGAGCGACAAAGCGACCCGAGATTCGCGTTTTATCTCCAAGGGATAATTATAGCCGGAGAAAACATTCTCGTAATGCGATTGCGCTCATTCTTATTCAGATTATCACGGTCTTTTCCACTTCCGAGCAAAAGCAAACGTCGGATAATTCAAAATTAATAATTATTTAAAGACTTTCTCATTCGCGAAACGCTCTCGAAATCTTTTTGACAACGGAAAGCGGGGGGATTAGTCGCAATCCTATTATTCCATTTGGATTTGCGGTGTTTTTGGGTTTGGCGTAATGCATCGTACCGATTCCAACGGTGGACGTATCGATACCGAGCTGTCAAATGCGCGGCAACATACATCGGCTCGTGCAAATGCGGCCGGAGGCACCGTTGGTCAAGATTAGAGAGTATACGAGTGCGGAACGCACTGGAAAGATAGGCAAAATCCTGGTACCCTCTACCATATCTCACCTGATACCTTGATATTGTCGTTGATATCGCTATTTTGGTGCTGGAACTGTCAGATGGCAGAGTGATTGTGACTAGGATTCATGAGACACTACTGATCTGGCTTAGCGTATTCTCTCTGAATTTAAGAAAATCCTTTTGGTGCCTATTTTATAGTAGAGACTGCTACAAAAGTAAGGGGAAAATTCTTTAGTTGAGAATACAATTTTTTTGCGGCCTTTAGTAATAGACAATTTTGCAATTTTCGATTCTCTTTTGCGAAAAGGGAAAAACGAGGTATCTCATTAACGTATCGGGTTTGGAAATGCGAGAGCGTATCTTTCAAGAAAAAAATATTTTTGTATCTCTCGAAAGAGATTGCTTTTTGCTTTTATCGCTTTTGCTAAGATGAATGAATTCATAATTGCCTTATAAATGAAGTTTGTATGTTGCCAGCAGAGAAATGTATATTTATTTGATAATCGTTCGATATAAATGCTGGTATTTTTTGCAATTATTATTTTGCGCATTTAAAAAGATATCTCTGATTGAGATGTGTCACGGGCACATGCAATGGTATGCACGTAGAAGCAGAATATTTTATAATACATAAGTACGAAGAATAATTTAACTTGAATCTTCTGCAAGAAGTGAACTCGATTGGCGTACTCGATCGAGCGCTGCAATGTCAATGGAATTTTAATTTGCGTTTCGATACGTGAATATTCTACAGCACTCTTCCAGAACAATCGCATTTCACCGAAGCGACGTAACGAATACATAATTGCATTTGATTGTCCCTTTTACGTTGAGCGGAATTCCGCGAAATGGACAATTGAGTGAAGTTAAGAGTCTCATCAATAAATAATTGATTCAGATAGTTCGGTATTCGCAAAGTCTCACACTCCAGTGATTTATCTGCCATTTCGTATGTCGATCGTGCCGCCGATCAATAATGCACAACCGGATAGGAGTTTGGTCTCGGTCCGTTTGGTCTCGGTCCGTTCCCTCCTTTCGCCGTTCGTCCCAACTTCCTTCCCTAAACCTAGTCTGGTCTTTGCGCTCGATCGGGTGGAAATCGGTAGTTGTCGCGGAAGATAATCTTGGATCTTGTCGTTTGACTGTATTTACGTGCTAGATTACGGGCCTTTCCCATCTTCGCCTAACTCGTCGCTTAAACAGAGTCTAACTTTGGCGCTGTTTACTGTTTCAGGTGACCGCCGCCGATACGCCGAAACGGGGCCGGAAGTCTCGTGCATCGCAGTGGCCTTGTTCCGCAGGGCAAAAGACAAACCGGGCGGAAGCGTTCGTCGACAAGGACCAACGATGAGCTAGCGATACACCATCATGCATAGGATGAAGCAGCGCGCGCTGCATGCCTGGCCATGGTTGTGGCTGTGGCTGCTGTTCGCGGCCACGGCTGGCTCCCCGTCTTCCGACAGTCCCGTACCGACGACTCTTCTGCCGCCTCGTGGCGACGGAGGTGGAGGCGCGGGAGGAGACGGCGGAGGAGATGGCAATGCTGGCGACGGATCGATGAAGCTGTCGATCTCGTCGATCGGCACTGCGACGACCCTGCCGATCACGTTTGAGGATGACGCGAGTCTTTCTTCGGAGTTCGATTTTCGGTTCACGCAGTCTTTGTACAACGTTTCCATTCCCGAGAACTCCATCGGCAAGACGTATGCTATGCCCGAGGAGAGAATGGGGATAAAGCTCGCGTCTGCCGACAGTGACGTTGACATAAAGTTTCGTATAGTGAGCGGCGATCGCGAAAAGTTTTTCAAAGCGGAGGAGCGTACGGTCGGCGATTTTTGTTTCCTCCTTATTCGGACTCGAACCAGCAACATCGATGTGCTGAATCGCGAACGCAAAGACCGATACGTGCTCGAGGTGCGCGCTACCTTGAGCAAACGCGACGGTAAAAACAGAGTGGTTACATTCGAGACGGACACCACCGTGGTGGTGACGATCCTCGACACGAACGATCTCAATCCGCTGTTCTATCCGATCGAGTATGAGACCACCGTGACGGAGGACACGCCTTTGCATCGCAGCATACTCAGGGTAATCGCCGAGGATGCCGATCTCGGTAGAAACGGCGAGATTTACTATAGTTTCGCCGAGGAGACCGATCAATTTGCCGTTCATCCGGTCAGCGGCGTGATAACGCTCACAAGACCGCTCAGGTAAGTGCGACGGCATACTTTTTTCTTAATAGCTCGTATTTATAAATAACACATCGGAAATAGGATTCAGACATCAGAACAAATTGCTCCCTCGTGACCTATTTCAATAATTCAGAACAGAGACGTTCGAGCTTCGAAACTGGAAGTTGTAGTGTACCTTTGGCCAAATTTGATACTCGTACTTTTCATCGTGCAAGTTTTATTTAGGTGTTTAAAAATACAAAACTAATTGTAAAACGTTATTCTTTCACATATTGACATTGTTATATATTTTTTGTAGATTTTAATTGTTATTATTGTATTTTTGTTTTACATTAGAGAAAAATTGAATTCTGGTCAAAGGTACAACACTCGTGATGTATCTTTGATCAATATACATATAACAAAAGTGTGTATTGTAGAGAAATTAAGATAATTTTATATTTTTATATAAAGTTTTATATAAAGTACTTGAAAATGAAATTGATAATACTATAAAAACAATAGAATTATTTTATATTATGAATTCAGGTTTAATAAAAATAAAATTTCCTTAAGTATATCTTTTATAAAATTTTACTTTTATTTTATTTTTATTTTACTAGACTTTTATTTTCTCTTTAATTTATCTTTATTTTCATCTTAACTTTATTTTAACCTTATTTTTCTCAGAATAGAGTACAATGTTACTGAAAAATACAACATTTACTCATTTTTTATATGTTGTTGATTTTATAAATTATAGATTAAAATTGATAGTGTTAAATTTTGAACAATTTCTTTTAAATAACTGCTTCTAAATAAGACTACAATATAAATAATTTAAATATAAGATGGAATATATGTAACACTTTATGAGATTAACAAAATTTTTTTAAACTACTTATTTTGTATATGCTCGAACAATATATGATTTTTCATAATTTTTTTTATTATTAAAATTATAGGTTATAAAGCATTTTTAGTAATTAAATTGCAAGCTATATATTTTTACTTTTACAAATATTTAATAGATAGTTTCACAGGATACATGATCAAAGGTACACAACGGGTCAAAAGAACACCACTCCACTTTATAATTTTTTAATTTTAAGGTTCAATAAACTGCATGAATTTGTGCACAATTAATTAATTTTATTTTACTATTTTATATCAGAAAGAAATTTAGATTTGAACTATTTAAATAAGTACACGTAAAGAATTTTCTTTTAGAATTTACCCTCTCAAAGTCATGGTATTTCGAAGAATGTGAAGATTTTGTCTGATTTATTAATATCTTACAATAAGATGTAAAACAGTTAAATTAAATTTTACTAAAATTATAGTAAAAATGTTCGTACATATTGTCCTACGATTATCATAACTTTATGGGTAAATTCTAAAAAAAAATTCTCTCCGCATACATCTTTATTATCTAGATCTCAGGAACAAACATAATATAGATATAATTTTAAGAGACTTTAAGATTAGTTAAGATTGTATTTTCTGATATTTTGTTCTCTCTGTTTTTCCATGTTAAATATTTATTTTGTATAGCATTGTGGCTATGCATTTTCATTTTATGTGCCTACTGTTATTCCAGCAGAGAGCTCTTTAGAATATTAAATAAACTCTTTTCCTTCTTTTTCCGTCTCTCTAAGCTGTCCATAGAATTGTCATGTGTACCGCAACGTTAGCAAACAGTTTGCTTTCTCCGTTAGGTACGCGGAACGTGCTATACACGAGCTGGTAGTCTTAGCGAAGGATCGCGGCGCTCTGTTCCGCAGCACGGGTACCAGCCGCGCGAGCACCGCGAAGGTCACGATTAGGGTACGGCAGGTGAACCTGTACGCGCCAGAGATCTACGTGCACCAGTTACCCGACATCGTCGAGAACTCGAACGCCGACATCTACGCGATCGTGCGGGTGATCGACCGTGACGAAGGAGTGCACGGTCAAATCGCGAACCTTGACATCGTGGGCGGCGATCCGGCCGGCCACTTCAGAGTGCGCCCGGCCGGCGGCAGCGGGTCGCGCTCCGGCGAGTACAACATCGAGGTGCTGCACCTGCTCGATCGCGAGACCGCGCTGCAGGGTTACAATCTCACCCTGCGCGCCATGGACCGTGGGGTGCCGCAGCGATACAGCTACAAATTCGTGCCGGTGCACTTGGCCGACGTGAACGATAATGCCCCGGTGTTCAGTCGTGAGATTTACGAGGTCAAGGTGCCGGAAACGGCGCCGATCAATACGCCGATCATAAGACTGAAGGTCACGGACGCGGACGAAGGGAAGAACGCATTGGTGTATCTCGAGATAGTCGGCGGCAACGAGGGTGGTGAGTTTCACGTGAACGCCGAGACTGGTATGTTGTACACCGCCGTCAATCTGGACGCCGAGAAGAAGGCATTTTACACGCTGACGGTCTCGGCGATCGATCAGGGTAATGCCGGGACCAGAAAGCAATCCTCGGCGAAAGTGAAGATCAACGTGGTCGACACCAACGACAACGATCCGACTTTCGATCAGCCGGAGATGGAAGTGCTGCTGGACGAGAACGAGCCGGCCGGCTCGTCCGTCGTGCGAGTTACCGCGAAGGATCGCGACTTCGGCGAGAACGCCTACATATCTTACAGTATCGACAACCTGAAGAAAGTGCCGTTCGAAATCGATCATTTCTCCGGTATCGTCAAGACCAAACAGGTGCTCGACTACGAGACCATGAAGCGCGAGTATCTGCTGCACGTGCGAGCCAGCGATTGGGGCCTGCCCTATCGGCGTCAGGCGGAGATGCAATTACGAGTCAAGTTACGGGACGTGAACGACAATCGGCCGCAGTTCGAGCGGATCGACTGCACCGGTCACGTGCCGCGGTACGTGTCGATCGGCTCCGAGATCATCACCGTGTCCGCGATCGACTTCGACGCCGGGAACATCGTGAGTTACCGCATAGTGTCCGGCAATTCCGACGGTTGCTTCGCCCTCGACTCGGCCAGCGGCGTCCTCTCGGTCGCCTGCGATCTGTCGGACGTCAAGGCCACCGAGAGAACTGTTAACGTTACCGCCACCGACGGCACGCACTTCGCGGACGTCAATCCCGTGCACATACATCTCGTGAACGCCAAGCGGAATCTGGGCTCGCAGGCGAGAATCCTGACGGACGAGACCGGTGCTTTCGAGTGTCACGACACCGGCGTGGCGCGCAGACTGACCGACGCGATCGCCTCGGCGGAGAAGAACAACATGCCGTCACGGGACGACGAGTACACTCTGATACCGAGCCGTTACGGCGAGAACGTGCACGCGCCCGAGTTCATCGATTTTCCGAACGAGATACGAGTCAACGAGTCGCTCAAGCTCGGCACGATCCTCGTGCGAATACGCGCCCGCGATCGCGACCTAGATTACAACGGCAAGCTCGTCTTCGTCATATCCAGCGGTGATCGCGACTCCGTCTTTGGCATCGATCCGGACACCGGTGACCTGAATACGATCGGTTATCTGGACCGCGAGCGCGAGAGTGAGTATTATCTGAACATAAGTGTGTTTGATCTGGGTAAACCGCAAAAGTCCGCCTCGAAGATGCTACCGATCATCGTTTTGGACGTCAACGACAACGCGCCCAAGTTCGAAAAGTCATTGGCAAGTTTCAGGATCTCGGAGACAGCGTTGAACGGCACCAACGTATGGCGCGCCAATGCCACCGATGCTGATCTCGGTGACAACGCGCGCGTCACTTACTCTCTCGTGACGGAGACCAATGACTTTCGCGTGGATCCCGTGACAGGTGTACTGAGCATCTTCGGCAAGCTCGACAGGGAGCGACAAGAAATATACGAGCTGAGAATCCGCGCGCGTGATAATGGTGGCAAGGATAATGACACTCCGCCCCTGTACTCGGACGCGCTCGTCAGAGTGACGGTCGACGACGTCAACGACAACGCGCCCACCTTCGCGCTGTCGAATTACAACGTCAAGATCCGCGAAGACGTGCCGCTGTGGACCGTCGTTGCCGTTGTGGACGCCACGGATCCCGACGAAGGCGCGGGCGGCGACGTGGAATACTTCCTGTCGGACGCGATGGATAGCGAGGGTTTCTTCAAGATCGACAAAGTATCGGGCACGGTGAGAACGATTCAGAGCTTGGACTTTGAGGAGCGACAAGTGCACACGCTGACGATAGTCGCGCGCGATCGCGGTGAGCCGTCCTTGACTTCCGAGACGATGCTCGTGATCGAAGTGATTGACGTGAACGAGAACCTCCATTCGCCAGTCTTTGACGACTTCGTCGTGTCCGCGAGTGTCTTCGAGAATCAGCCCATCGGCACCCTCGTTACTACGGTTCGAGCGAAGGACGCGGATCCCCCGGGCGGAGATTCCAGGATCGGATACAGTATTCGCGGAGGCGACGGCATCGGCATTTTCTCCATCGACAACGAAGGTAAGTGATTAAAATGCATTTAGTCATTCTTTGAATTCTTCGAACGTGAAGCTGAATCCGATATTAAAATCTTTGCCTATCGTCAATACCTAAGCAGCCTTGCGGCTCTAAACTCTTGAAAATTTTCAGTTGAAAATTTACTGCAAAAGTAAATGTTGAAACTGAAATATTGTATTTTCTAATTAAATTATTTAACACGAATTTAAATCCTCGCGCATACGCTTTGACCTCGTGTTTAAATTACGACACATGTTAAATGTTACCTCTCTTTCGATTGCTACTCGGCGTCTTTTATTTATCTACTGGAAACACCGTGATTTATGAATATGTAGACACCAAGTCTTTTTTTTCCTAGCTCTTTAAAAGTACCTATTAACGTGAAGACGTTTATGAACCCTGGGCTAGCATACGCGCGGTCGTTTTGACGAGTAAATTGAAATCGCTGTTGCGGGTGACGAGTAAATTGAAATCGCTGCTGCGAGGTCGAATGTGTTTAACTCGTCGGAACTCCATTTGTTGGTTATTGAACGGGATATTGGGAAATCTTGGGAAATCTTGCGGCCCAGATATTCGTTTCGTTTCCTTCCTCAAAGGAAGCGGACATCTTACGATATTTGATTGGAAATTCTTGGATTCAATATGAGCGCGGCGATTTACGTGAAGCGTATATACGTAGAAGTTATTGGCGTAGAGTGCCCACAGCCAACGTTGATTAAAGTTCAACAGTATGTTCTGAAAAATTCCAGTCTCTTTATCTTCATTTCAGTTCCATTCTTTTCCCCCTTTTAAACGCGAAGAACTTTTTTCATCGCGTAGCTTTACGTTTAATTTTCTCATCGGTTCATTGGATTACGAAGAATTAACGAAGTCGACGTGTCCTCCCCTTTTTCCTATTATTACTACAAACGTAATTAATTAAACTTGTACCAATACAGCTTTGTCATAAGTACGTGACGTTTTCTCGAAAAGAACTCGCGCGGAAACGTTCGCGGTGCTTATTGTACGTGCACGGGAATGTCCGTTTCTTCCTTTTTATTTATTTATTTTTTTTTTTTTTTTCATTTCTTTTCCGGGTACTTCTGTTGGCCCTTCGGGCACAAAAGGGCGCGCAACGTGCGCGTCGTGCCCTTTCTGCATCGGACACGGGCCGCGCTGGACGCGCCGTGGCACCGTTCCAAGGCGAAGTTGCAGCGTCGCGGCCCATTAAATTTCGATGCAGCGAGCCTAAATGCAGCGAGCCTAATTGAATTACGGTGCCGCAGGACCCCCCTTTTTTCGAGTGCGCGAGGCGCATTAAATTTCTCCGGCAGTCTCCTTTCACCGCGGAAACGTCTCTCGAGAAATCGCACGTCATTCCGCTTAATGGCTAATTCCTGTGTACCGGTGCCACGTCGGTCACGGCGCGCGCGGTCATAATGCACCGATGATCGTTTCTTGATGAATGCACCGGGCGGGACGAATGTCTCGAAACGAAATAGGTTTCTTGCTAATTCACGAGACACGCGAAAACGACACTTTGACGCTCGCGTTAGGCACCATTGAAATCTGTCGACTGTTGACGCATCTGAGAAAAGTTGAGGCGCGATTGAAATTTAGTCGATAAACAAGAAGACGATTTCTTTTTCTTCACGCGTCTCGCGATAGCATTCGTGATTCGACGCAATTATTCTTAAGCTAATTGTAAATCGCTCAGCTCACACTCATGATGAAATGTAACGATGCAGGTTGAAAAAATATATGGCGCTCACCGTCCTTGCTTCAGTCACGTTCGACATATTTTCATTTCAACGTTCGCTGGAAATAGAATACGATCGTATACCCTGCAACGTTGAAATGAATGGTTTTTGTATATGCGCATGCATCCGCGTATATACATTTCATAAACTTGACGTACGAATATACACGTTGTTATACTACTGTGTACCAGCCGTCAATAATTAATCTTTACAAAATTTTGAAGTCTTCACGTGAGTTTTATAGAAAGTCGTCATTCGTTTATTCAAACTTGATGCCTATTCAATCTTTCTCAGCACGAAACAAAATTTCAAATCAAGCATCTGTCAAATCAAATTTTTTTCCATTTAATTAAAAGCCAAAAGTCTTTTATCGTGCGTTTCTATTTTTAATCAAGGTTTCACTTTACGCCTCTATATTTTTGACGCACAATCTGCTATTAGCAGTTGATACGATAGAACTCGAACACCCTGTGCACGCACGCGCTCCTGTTGTACACTTCTGCTTCCGCCTATACGTATATGTGTGTCGCGCTTGGTAGTATATTGATCTCCCGTCGAGCAAAAATAATACATTGTCAGTAGTATGCATATTCAACCGGCGTAAATATTCATAAGTCGCCGGTGTATTGCCGCGGTGTCAGAAGCACGAACGGTAACGTCAGCGGTGCCGGTGGGAGTTGTGGCGCGGTGATAATGGCAGTGACGGTGTTGGTGGCGATGCCAGTAATGGTGGCGATAGCTGTGACGGCGTCCGTTTAAGTCGGGAATAATTTCCCGGCGGATACTTAGGATGTATGGCGGGCACGTGATATCATTCACTTGTAAGTCACTGTTTCTCGTGTACGTGAGACATTGCCGCGGCGTTATCTCCCAGGATCGAAAAGTACGATGCTGAAAGATCGAATCTTTGCCTTTGTTGTTCATCGATCGGTTCTTTATCATAATTACGCAGAAAAAAATGTGAAATTAACAATTGAAGAGTTTTCTACAAAAATCAAACGATTTTATTTTTTCCTTTTTAAATCTGGGTTATGGTGTCATTTTCTAGTAATAGCGTCACATCGTGAATAATTTTGTTTCAACGGGAACCGAACAAAAAACGGGAAATATAAATATAAATTGGTGATAAACATAATCAAATTTTCGGAGAAAACCAAACGAATCCAGATGTTTTTTTATTTCTTTTTTTTATTGATTGGATCTTCAAAGTATTAATTAAAATTTAAAACTTTGTTCTTATACTTATGCCTGAAGAAAAAAATTACCATCATTACAAATTTTTTAACAGTTTGTAAAATTTTATAAATAAAAAGTGAAAAGTTATTGCTTTATATTTTAAATATCTCCTTTATCTTTATCGTTATTAATGTTATTAAAGGGGTAAAATATTATAGGGTAAGTAGGTAGTATAGAATATAAAATTCTCGCAAGAACCAAACAATTAGAGAGATTCTTTATTTTTTCTTGAAAGATTAATTGAAGCTTATAGCTTTGTTCTTATGTCTATTATATTTTTAGAAAAAATTACCATACTTATACAATAAACAATGAGAAGTTTCTTGCTCTTTAAAATTTAACATATTGGACTTATTCGGTTTTTATAATAAATTCTTCAATTGTCTTATATATAAACAAGAATATAAAAGCTTTAAAAAATTTGATTAAATAGGCATAATTTGCTTATGTAAAGAAATTTTGCATAGTTTCAGTAAGAAAAATATATTAATTCAATAATAATTTTCATGATTTGAAACAGAAAAGAAATATTGGACAGAAAATAACAATAAAATAACTTTAAACGAGAAAGAATTTTTAAATATTATTATCAAAACAATTCTAATTTAATATTAGTGAACTCTATAAAGATTGCATATGCTTGTTTATACATATGTGAGACAGTGATTGTTAATTTGATACCAATTTGTTTTTGTAAGAAATGTCGACTCGAGCACATTCTATTCTATTCTATTCTATTACCCACAGGGCCTACTGATCTCTACACGGAGTTTTTAATTTCTCTAACGACGTTATATTTCACGAGAATATCAGACTTTCTATCTCTCTTTCTGTCCGTCGAAACAATATATTCCCGTCAACACGATTTTCGTCGAAACGACGCGCAGCTTGACGCGTCGTGACTAAACGCGATTAAGCTCCGATCGTTGTAGAAAAGTGCCACACCTAGTTTGCGGAGCATCCGATGAACGAGCCGGGCTACGCGTTTTCCGGTAAGCGAGCTAACGCGTCATTCCGGCCGGCACTATCCGCTCTCGGCGCTGCTGGCCGCGGGCGTTGCAGCGGCCGGCGTTAGTCCATTAATAAAGCTTTATATATCAACGAGCGCGTCCCCCGAAAGCTCGCCCGAGTTTGATCGTGCGCGAAACGAAGGAAAGTTCGCGACGCGAATGGATCCACGCGATTTAAAGCGGATGGACTGGTATCTGCAAAAATGGCTGCTCTTTCCCACTCGTTCTTTCTGTCTCTTTTCTCTCTCTTTCTCTCTTCCACCTTTTTTATATAATTCTGGATATAGAGCCGTCTCCATTCTCGTGCATCCCTTTTCGCTTGCTAAAACCCAGCATATCCTTAAGTTCGAAAATTCAAGGAATTTGCGGGGGTAGGGCGGGGCGCATACCGCTACTCACGTGATACGAGAAACGTGTGCGCCGCTCTTGCACGTCGTTGTTTCGTTATGGAATTGTCTCGGGTTAACATTCCATGTTGGTAACTTGTGTTGCTAACTCGGCGTTCAATTAGAAAGGTTAAAGAGATGTTAATTCACCCATTGCTGGCTGGGCCCCCCTTACAAATTGCGAGAAAACTCTTCCAATGCCTCGGAGTGCGCTGCAGTACATTGGATTAACAGACTGTTTCCCGGTCGAACGTCATTATCGACTGGCAATACTGGAATGCGATGTAATCGGTTTTACTGTAAATACCTATCGAACAGTTGTAATGGTTACGGAGCTACGTTCCAGAATCTGCAGCACTTGATAACATCCACGCGGACGGTAATTTCCGGAAGATGTTTAAGATCGGACGTTTATTACGGTTGAATCGGCATATCAGCAAATAGTATCGTAAATTATACGTAACGCGGCTGTCGTAAAGTCGTCCCGAATTGCTCCCGCCGACAAACCATTGTGCTCCCTTTCTGTTCATCTCATAAACCGTTTCGCGATATCCATTCATCCGGAGTGCCTTGTGTATTATCAAGCAGCTTCTAGCCGGGGCTTCCGAATACGGATGCCGGCTCTGGCGCTTTACCGTATTTTCCGCAGTTTCTCTTCTTTAATGCAAGGACGCAGCTAAATAATTACGTCGCGGCGGTGCTAAAGTCAACTTCGACGACACCGACGTTCCCTTTTCACGTACTTCCCTCGTGAAAAACAACCACCATCAACGTATTGGCACAGCGGAGCCGTTAAGCTATTGGAAGTCTGGTATTGTTAGAGCTTACCTCTCGCGAAAGATTTTACCCGCGAAATACGTAAAATTCTGTCTGGCCGTGGCGCGCATACGCGATCGTGTTTGCGGAGCGTGTTATCTCGCGATGTTGGGCCGACGTAAGTTGATTGAAAAATTGTTGATGCTAAATTAATTCCGCTCCCACCCCCCACCTGTTTGTCGGGAGGCTTTACGTGGTTTACCCTGGCTGATGTGGGCAGATAATAGTTATGAGCTTCTGCTTAAATATTGTGCCAGAATTAATAAGGGTGTGTCACGCTCTAACGAACCGGGCGAAAAGCGAGCGAGCGCGACCGGGAGCGCAAAGTGGCGGGACGCGGCTACTCTATATACCTAATAATATGTACGCCCACAGCAATAAAGCGTTTGCACCGTCCACAGCAATTACGCGAGTGTTTACACAGAAATACTCTTACTGCTTAACAAACCGTGGTGCAGTGATATTTCCCCAAATGTGTGCGCGCGGCCAATATTTTTGCGGCGACGTTGGGCGTGCTTTAAACAGCTGTATAAAGAAAATATTCCGTATAACGTCCTACGCCTTCGTATATCGCCGCCACAGATTTCGTTAATTAAGTGCAGTGCTTTTTTTTACTGCACACGCGAAATTTTATTCACGTCGTTATACGATCGTTATACGATCTTACCACGGTCGTTGTTCAGATTTTAATATTTATAAGCCAGGAAATATGTATACGCGGAGCGCTGTACGTGCTATATCTCAGCGTGCGCAATGTATACGTAAGTTACGAGGGAGAATTGGCCGAGTCGTCTCGAGGATCGGGAATATTGTGAACTAAACGGAAACACTCGTCGGGAAAGTCAAGAGGCGGCAGGCAATGTGTTCAAAACTTAAAAGCGCTCTTTTACCGGAGTAGTCCATAAACTAAATTATTTATAGAGAGCGACGGAACATCTTGTTGCTGTATGGCCGAGAGAAATCAAGTAGAAAATACTTTGACGCTCAATTCCGCCCTAAAGCGTACGTGGTCGTT